>NC_134357.1:236819652-236974156 GCF_048569485.1 Anomaloglossus baeobatrachus | reverse complement strand
ACTCGTGTGCATAGTGCTAGGAATTTGTATAGCTATATACCACTGTGTGCGATAGTGCAGGATTGCTAAAGCTATATACACTGTGTGCATAGTGCAGGATTGTATAGCTATATACACTGTGTGCATAGTGCAGGATTGTATAGCTATATACACTGTGTGCATAGTGCAGGATTGTATAGCTATATACACTGTGTGCCATAGTGTCAGGATTGTATAGCTATATACAACTGTGTGCATAGTGCAGGATTGTATAGCTATATACACTGTGTGCATAGTGCAGGATTGTATAGCTATATACACTGTGTGCATAGTGCAGTTTGCAAGGCTGGATTGTATAAGCTAGATACACTGTGTGCATAGTGCAGGATTGTATAGCTATATACACTGTGTGCATAGTGCAGGATTGTATAGCTATATACACTGTGTGCATAGTGCAGGATTGTATAGCTATATACACTGTGTGCATAGTGCAGGATTGTATAGCTATATACACTGTGTGCATAGTGCAGGATTGTATAGCTATATACACTGTGTGCATAGTGCAGGATTGTATAGCTATATACACTGTGTGCATAGTGCAGGATTGTATAGCTATATACACTGTGTGCATAGTGCAGGATTGTATAGCTATATACACTGTGTGCATAGTGCAGGATTGTATAGCTATATACACTGTGTGCATAGTGCAGGATTGTATAGCTATATACACTGTGTGCATAGTGCAGGATTGTATAGCTATATACACTGTGTGCATAGTGCAGGATTGTATAGCTATATACACTGTGTGCATAGTGCAGGATTGTATAGCTATATACACTGTGTGCATAGTGCAGGATTGTATAGCTATATACACTGTGTGCATAGTGCAGGATTGTATAGCTATATACACTGTGTGCATAGTGCAGGATTGTATAGCTATATACACTGTGTGCATAGTGCAGGATTGTATAGCTATATACACTGTGTGCATAGTGCAGGATTGTATAGCTATATACACTGTGTGCATAGTGCAGGATTGTATAGCTATATACACTGTGTGCATAGTGCAGGATTGTATAGCTATTATACACTGTGTGCATAGTGCAGGATTGTATAGCTATATACACTGTGTGCATAGTGCAGGATTGTATAGCTATATACACTGTGTGCATAGTGCAGGACTTGTATAGCTATATACACTGTGTGCATAGTGCAGGATTGTATAGCTATATACACTGTGTGCATAGTGCAGGATTGTATAGCTATATACACTGTGGTGCATAGTGCAGGATTGTATAGCTATATACACTGTGTGCATAGTGCAGGATTGTATAGCTATATACACTGTGTGCATAGTGCAGGATTGTATAGCTATATACACTGTGTGCATAGTGCAGGATTGTATAGCTATATACACTGTGTGCATAGTGCAGGATTGTATAGCTATATACACTGTGTGCATAGTGCAGGAATTGTATGAGCTATATACACTGTGTGCATAGTGCAGGATTGTATAGCTATATACACTGTGTGCATAGTGCAGGATTGTATAGGCTATATACACTGTGTGCATAGTGCAGGATTGTATAGCTATATACACTGTGTGCATAGTGCAGGATTGTATAGCTATATACACTGTGTGCATAGTGCAGGACTGTATAGCTATATACACTGTGTGCATAGTGCAGGATTGTATAGCTATATACACTGTGTGCATAGTGCAGGATTGTATAGCTATATACACTGTGTGCATAGTGCAGGATTGTATAGCTATATACACTGTGTGCATAGTGCAGGATTGTATAGCTATATACACTGTGTGCATAGTGCAGGATTGTATAGCTATATACACTGTGTGCATAGTGCAGGATTGTATAGCTATATACACTGTGTGCATAGTGCAGGATTGTATAGCTATATACACTGTGTGCATAGTGCAGGATTGTATAGCTATATACACTGTGTGCATAGTGCAGGATTGTATAGCTATATACACTGTGTGCATAGTGCAGGATTGTATAGCTATATACACTGTGTGCATAGTGCAGGATTGTATAGCTATATACACTGTGTGCATAGTGCAGGATTGTATAGCTATATACACTGTGTGCATAGTGCAGGATTGTATAGCTATATACACTGTGTGCATAGTGCAGGATTGTATAGCTATATACACTGTGTGCATAGTGCAGGATTGTATAAGCTATATACACTGTGTGCATAGTGCAGGATTGTATAGCTATATACACTGTGTGCATAGTGCAGGATTGTATGGCTATATACACTGTGTGCATAGTGCAGGATTGTATAGCTATATACACTGTGTGCATAGTGCAGGATTGTATAGCTATATACACTGTGTGCATAGTGCAGGATTGTATAGCTAGATACACTGTGTGCATAGTGCAGGACTGTATAGCTATATACACTGTGTGCATAGTGCAGGATTGTATAGCTATATACACTGTGTGCATAGTGCAGGATTGTATAGCTATATACACTGTGTGCATAGTGCAGGATTGTATAGCTATATACACTGTGTGCATAGTGCAGGATTGTATAGCTATATACGCTGTGTGCATAGTGCAGGATTGTATAGCTATATACACTGTGTGCATAGTGCAGGATTGTATAGCTATATACACTGTGTGCATAGTGCAGGATTGTATAGCTATATACACTGTGTGCATAGTGCAGGATTGTATAGCTATATACACTGTGTGCATAGTGCAGGACTGTATAGCTATATACACTGTGTGCATAGTGCAGGATTGTATAGCTAGATACACTGTGTGCATAGTGCAGGACTGTATAGCTATATACACTGTGTGCATAGTGCAGGATTGTATAGCTATATACACTGTGTGCATAGTGCAGGATTGTATAGCTAGATACACTGTGTGCATAGTGCAGGACTGTATAGCTATATACACTGTGTGCATAGTGTAGGATTGTATAGCTATATACACTGTGTGCATAGTGCAGGATTGTATAGCTATATACACTGTGTGCATAGTGCAGGATTGTATAGCTATATACACTGTGTGCATAGTGCAGGATTGTATAGCTATATACACTGTGTGCATAGTGCAGGAGTGTATAGCTATATACACTGTGTGCATAGTGCAGGATTGTATAGCTATATACACTGTGTGCATAGTGCAGGATTGTATAGCTATATACACTGTGTGCATAGTGCAGGATTGTATAGCTAGATACACTGTGTGCATAGTGCAGGATTGTATAGCTATATACACTGTGTGCATAGTGCAGGAGTGTATAGCTATATACACTGTGTGCATAGTGCAGGATTGTATAGCTATATACACTGTGTGCATAGTGCAGGATTGTATAGCTAGATACACTGTGTGCATAGTGCAGGACTGTATAGCTATATACACTGTGTGCATAGTGCAGGATTGTATAGCTATATACACTGTGTGCATAGTGCAGGATTGTATAGCTATATACACTGTGTGCATAGTGTAGGATTGTATAGCTATATACACTGTGTGCATAGTGCAGGATTGTATAGCTATATACACTGTGTGCATAGTGCAGGATTGTATAGCTATATACACTGTGTGCATAGTGCAGGATTGTATAGCTATATACACTGTGTGCATAGTGTAGGATTGTATAGCTATATACACTGTGTGCATAGTGCAGGATTGTATAGCTATATACACTGTGTGCATAGTGCAGGACTGTATAGCTATATACACTGTGTGCATAGTGTAGGATTGTATAGCTATATACACTGTGTGCATAGTGCAGGATTGTATAGCTATATACACTGTGTGCATAGTGCAGGAGTGTATAGCTATATACACTGTGTGCATAGTGCAGGATTGTATAGCTATATACACTGTGTGCATAGTGCAGGATTGTATAGCTAGATACACTGTGTGCATAGTGCAGGACTGTATAGCTATATACACTGTGTGCATAGTGTAGGATTGTATAGCTATATACACTGTGTGCATAGTGCAGGATTGTATAGCTATATACACTGTGTGCATAGTGCAGGATTGTATAGCTATATACACTGTGTGCATAGTGCAGGAGTGTATAGCTATATACACTGTGTGCATAGTGCAGGATTGTATAGCTATATACACTGTGTGCATAGTGCAGGATTGTATAGCTATATACACTGTGTGCATAGTGCAGGATTGTATAGCTATATACACTGTGTGCATAGTGCAGGATTGTATAGCTATATACACTGTGTGCATAGTGCAGGATTGTATGGCTATATACACTGTGTGCATAGTGCAGGATTGTATAGCTATATACACTGTGTGCATAGTGCAGGATTGTATAGCTATATACACTGTGTGCATAGTGCAGGATTGTATGGCTATATACACTGTGTGCATAGTGCAGGATTGTATAGCTATATACACTGTGTGCATAGTGCAGGATTGTATGGCTATATACACTGTGTGCATAGTGCAGGATTGTATAGCTATATACACTGTGTGCATAGTGCAGGATTGTATAGCTATATACACTGTGTGCATAGTGCAGGACTGTATAGCTAGATACACTGTGTGCATAGTGCAGGATTGTATAGCTAGATACACTGTGTGCATAGTGCAGGACTGTATAGCTATATACACTGTGTGCATAGTGCAGGATTGTATAGCTATATACACTGTGTGCATAGTGCAGGATTGTATAGCTAGATACACTGTGTGCATAGTGCAGGACTGTATAGCTATATACACTGTGTGCATAGTGTAGGATTGTATAGCTATATACACTGTGTGCATAGTGCAGGATTGTATAGCTATATACACTGTGTGCATAGTGCAGGATTGTATAGCTATATACACTGTGTGCATAGTGCAGGATTGTATAGCTATATACACTGTGTGCATAGTGCAGGAGTGTATAGCTATATACACTGTGTGCATAGTGCAGGATTGTATAGCTATATACACTGTGTGCATAGTGCAGGATTGTATAGCTATATACACTGTGTGCATAGTGCAGGATTGTATAGCTATATACACTGTGTGCATAGTGCAGGATTGTATAGCTATATACACTGTGTGCATAGTGCAGGATTGTATAGCTATATACACTGTGTGCATAGTGCAGGATTGTATAGCTATATACACTGTGTGCATAGTGCAGGATTGTATGGCTATATACACTGTGTGCATAGTGCAGGATTGTATAGCTATATACACTGTGTGCATAGTGCAGGATTGTATAGCTATATACACTGTGTGCATAGTGCAGGATTGTATGGCTATATACACTGTGTGCATAGTGCAGGATTGTATAGCTATATACACTGTGTGCATAGTGCAGGATTGTATGGCTATATACACTGTGTGCATAGTGCAGGATTGTATAGCTATATACACTGTGTGCATAGTGCAGGATTGTATAGCTATATATACTGTGTGCATAGTGCAGGACTGTATATCTATATACACTGTGTGCATAGTGCAGGATTGTATAGCTATATACACTGTGTGCATAGTGCAGGATTATATAGCTATATACACTGTGTGCATAGTGCAGGATTGTATAGCTATATACACTGTGTGCATAGTGCAGGATTGTATAGCTATATACACTGTGTGCATAGTGCAGGACTGTATAGCTATATACACTGTGTGCATAGTGCAGGATTGTATAGCTAGATACACTGTGTGCATAGTGCAGGATTGTATAGCTATATACACTGTGTGCATAGTGCAGGATTGTATAGCTATATACACTGTGTGCATAGTGCAGGACTGTATAGCTATATACACTGTGTGCATAGTGCAGGATTGTATAGCTATATACACTGTGTGCATAGTGCAGGATTGTATAGCTATATACACTGTGTGCATAGTGCAGGACTGTATAGCTATATACACTGTGTGCATAGTGCAGGATTGTATAGCTATATACACTGTGTGCATAGTGCAGGATTGTATAGCTAGATACACTGTGTGCATAGTGCAGGACTGTATAGCTATATACACTGTGTGCATAGTGTAGGATTGTATAGCTATATACACTGTGTGCATAGTGCAGGATTGTATAGCTATATACACTGTGTGCATAGTGCAGGATTGTATAGCTATATACACTGTGTGCATAGTGCAGGATTGTATAGCTATATACACAGTGTGCATAGTACAGGATTGTATAGCTATATACACTGTGTGCATAGTGCAGGAGTGTATAGCTATATACACTGTGTGCATAGTGCAGGATTGTATAGCTATATACACTGTGTGCATAGTGCAGGATTGTATAGCTATATACACTGTGTGCATAGTGCAGGATTGTATAGCTATATACACTGTGTGCATAGTGCAGGATTGTATAGCTATATACACTGTGTGCATAGTGCAGGATTGTATAGCTATATACACTGTGTGCATAGTGCAGGATTGTATAGCTATATACACTGTGTGCATAGTGCAGGATTGTATAGCTATATACACTGTGTGCATAGTGCAGGATTGTATGGCTATATACACTGTGTGCATAGTGCAGGATTGTATAGCTATATACACTGTGTGCATAGTGCAGGATTGTATAGCTATATACACTGTGTGCATAGTGCAGGATTGTATAGCTATATACACTGTGTGCATAGTGCAGGACTGTATAGCTATATACACTGTGTGCATAGTGCAGGATTGTATAGCTATATACGCTGTGTGCATAGTGCAGGACTGTATATCTATATACACTGTGTGCATAGTGCAGGATTGTATAGCTATATACACTGTGTGCATAGTGCAGGATTATATAGCTATATACACTGTGTGCATAGTGCAGGATTGTATAGCTATATACACTGTGTGCATAGTGCAGGATTGTATAGCTAGATACACTGTGTGCATAGTGCAGGATTGTATAGCTATATACACTGTGTGCATAGTGCAGGATTGTATAGCTATATACACTGTGTGCATAGTGCAGGATTGTATAGCTAGATACACTGTGTGCATAGTGTAGGATTGTATAGCTATATACACTGTGTGCATAGTGCAGGATTGTATAGCTATATACACTGTGTGCATAGTGCAGGATTGTATAGCTATATACACTGTGTGCATAGTGCAGGATTGTATAGCTATATACACTGTGTGCATAGTGCAGGATTGTATAGCTATATACACTGTGTGCATAGTGCAGGATTGTATAGCTATATACACTGTGTGCATAGTGCAGGATTGTATAGCTATATACACTGTGTGCATAGTGCAGGATTGTATAGCTATATACACTGTGTGCATAGTGCAGGATTGTATAGCTATATACACTGTGTGCATAGTGCAGGATTGTATAGCTATATACACTGTGTGCATAGTGCAGGATTGTATAGCTATTTACACTGTGTGCATAGTGCAGGATTGTATAGCTATATACACTGTGTGCATAGTGCAGGATTGTATAGCTAGATACACTGTGTGCATAGTGCAGGACTGTATAGCTATATACACTGTGTGCATAGTGCAGGATTGTATAGCTACATACACTGTGTGCATAGTGCAGGATTGTATAGCTATATACACTGTGTGCATAGTGCAGGATTGTATATCTATATACACTGTGTGCATAGTGCAGGATTGTATAGCTATATACACTGTGTGCATAGTGCAGGATTGTATAGCTATATACACTGTGTGCATAGTGCAGGATTGTATAGCTATATACACTGTGTGCATAGTGCAGGATTGTATAGCTATATACACTGTGTGCATAGTGCAGGATTGTATAGCTATATACACTGTGTGCATAGTGCAGGATTATATAGCTATATACACTGTGTGCATAGTGCAGGACTGTATAGCTATATACACTGTGTGCATAGTGCAGGATTGTATAGCTATATACACTGTGTGCATAGTGCAGGATTGTATGGCTATATACACTGTGTGCATAGTGCAGGATTGTATAGCTATATACACTGTGTGCATAGTGCAGGATTGTATAGCTATATACACTGTGTGCATAGTGCAGGATTGTATAGCTATATACACTGTGTGCATAGTGCAGGATTGTATAGCTATATACACTGTGTGCATAGTGCAGGATTGTATAGCTATATACACTGTGTGCATAGTGCAGGATTGTATAGCTATATACACTGTGTGCATAGTGCAGGATTGTATAGCTATATACACTGTGTGCATAGTGCAGGATTGTATAGCTATATACACTGTGTGCATAGTGCAGGATTGTATAGCTATATACACTGTGTGCATAGTGCAGGATTGTATAGCTATATACACTGTGTGCATAGTGCAGGATTGTATAGCTATATACACTGTGTGCATAGTGCAGGATTGTATAGCTATATACACTGTGTGCATAGTGCAGGATTGTATAGCTATATACACTGTGTGCATAGTGCAGGATTGTATAGCTATATACACTGTGTGCATAGTGCAGGATTGTATAGCTATATACACTGTGTGCATAGTGCAGGATTGTATAGCTATATACACTGTGTGCATAGTGCAGGATTGTATAGCTATATACACTGTGTGCATAGTGCAGGATTGTATAGCTATATACACTGTGTGCATAGTGCAGGATTGTATAGCTATATACACTGTGTGCATAGTGCAGGATTGTATAGCTAGATACACTGTGTGCATAGTGCAGGACTGTATAGCTATATACACTGTGTGCATAGTGCAGGATTGTATATCTATATACACTGTGTGCATAGTGCAGGATTGTATAGCTACATACACTGTGTGCATAGTGCAGGATTGTATAGCTATATACACTGTGTGCATAGTGCAGGATTGTATATCTATATACACTGTGTGCATAGTGCAGGATTGTATAGCTATATACACTGTGTGCATAGTGCAGGATTGTATAGCTATATACACTGTGTGCATAGTGCAGGATTGTATAGCTATATACACTGTGTGCATAGTGCAGGATTGTATAGCTATATACACTGTGTGCATAGTGCAGGATTGTATAGCTATATACACTGTGTGCATAGTGCAGGATTGTATAGCTATATACACTGTGTGCATAGTGCAGGATTATATAGCTATATACACTGTGTGCATAGTGCAGGACTGTATAGCTAGATACACTGTGTGCATAGTGCAGGATTGTATAGCTATATACACTGTGTGCATAGTGCAGGATTGTATAGCTATATACACTGTGTGCATAGTGCAGGATTGTATAGCTATATACACTGTGTGCATAGTGCAGGATTGTATAGCTATATACACTGTGTGCATAGTGCAGGATTGTATAGCTATATACACTGTGTGCATAGTGCAGGATTGTATAGCTATATACACTGTGTGCATAGTGCAGGATTGTATAGCTATATACACTGTGTGCATAGTGCAGGATTGTATAGCTATATACACTGTGTGCATAGTGCAGGATTGTATGGCTATATACACTGTGTGCATAGTGCAGGATTGTATAGCTATATACACTGTGTGCATAGTGCAGGATTGTATGGCTATATACACTGTGTGCATAGTGCAGGATTGTATAGCTATAGGTGCGTATATGTATAATTAGTGTGTATTACATTGTGTATATATGATGTGTGTTTGTATATGTGAAGATTATTGAACTCTGCCCATTCATGACAAGTAGAGACTGTATGTAAGGTTATGTAAAGTCATTATCCAGGCTTGGCACGTTATCAGGATTGCCGGTGTGAGCGATCACATGAGAGCTTGTCTCACACCCACTAGACTTATCCGTCTTTTCATAATGCACTTTTCTTGAAAAAGGCCCAGCACGTCTAGTCAACACATGACAATAAAATATACGAATCGCATATGTGCAGGCACGTGACCGCCCGCTCTCTCTAGCAACATCGGGAATCGGTGTGTGCACCACATGGTTGTCACGATTGAGACGTCTGCAGTCAGAGTAGAGGGTGCTTTACACGCTGCGACATCGCCAGCGATAGCTAGCGATGTCGTGCTCGTTAGCATCCGCTCTCGTCGTTCGTGCGACATTTGGTGATCGCTGCCGTAGCGAACATTATCGCTACGGCAGCTTCACACGCACATACCTTGTCAGCGACGTCACAGCGGCGTGACTAAGCGGCCGGCCAATAGCAGAGGAGGGGCGGAGATGAGCGGCCGGAACATGCTGCCCACCTCCTTCCTTCCTCATTGCCGGTGGACGCAGGTAAGGAGATGTTTGTCGCTCCTGCAGTGTCACACATAGCGATGTGTGCTGCCGCAGGAACGACGAACAATCTCGCTACTGACCAGACAACGATTTTTGATAAATGAACGACGTCTCACAGACCAACGATTTTTAACTCTTTTGCGATCGTTTAAGGTCGCTCCTAGGTATCACACACTGCGATGTCACTAACAACGCCGGATGTGTGTCACAAACACCGTGACCCCGACGATAAATCGTTAGCGATGTCGCAGCGTGTAAATGGCCCTTAAGAGCCAAACTTTGCATCAAGCCTCAACAATCCCTTTACTGTTTAGTTACATGGCTTTTTTTCTCTTTTTTGTAAACCTTAAAAACAATTCGTAAATATACTGTGGTAAAATTGTTGTTTTTTACTCCACGAAAACACTTTTTACATTTTAAAGCATTCACTTTGCAAATGCAACTGTCATTAAAGTGGTTGTCCTCTATTTAGATATTTAGATGCATCCCCCTTTCCATTTCTGTACTCCCCCATAAAAAATAAAAACAGCCTTTACTCACCCCTAGTGCTGGTGGCATTCTGATGATAAGGGCCCTGTTTCTCCCAGGACGTCGTTATTCAATGAGAGCCCTGCAGCCAATCAGCAATGACTTCATTTGCTCTTCTTTTTTCCCAGAAAAAGAGCTGTTCTGCTGCTCCCTGACTTCCCCACGAATGTCCGATATGTTCAAAGGAAGAGAAAATGAAGCAGCTGCTGATTAGCTGCAGGGCTGGCATTGCATGACAATGATATGCGAGCCACAATAGACCTACTGCTGGCATTGGAGGTGAGTAAAGGTAGTCTATATTCAATACCAGGGAATTTAGCAATATTCCGTGGTGGGTGTTGGATTAATGGACAACCCTTTAAAGCAATGCAGTTCGCCTTGTAAAAAACAAGCCCTCTTATGTTAACGGAAAAGAGATTAACTCCTTCCTCTCCTCTGCAGCTGTGATCCGATCACGAAGTCATACGCTAGTGTGACTCCAGCCGAAAACTCTGTATACTTACAAGAGATGTTGACGTGTTGTGGATTTGAAACACGCACCGCAGGGCAGTTTACCCTGCATGCATTAACAGAACAGTAGACCCATGAGATTTCTTTAAATTATTATTCATTAGCGCCATTTGTTCCATGGCACTGTGCATGTGAAGAGGGGCATACATAGACAAGTACAATAATCATGAAGAATATAACACGCAGACAGGTACAGGAGGATAGAGGACCCTGCCCGCGAGGGCTCACAGTATTAATCCCATCCACTTTGCTGGATCTGTAAGTCACTGCGTTAAGCTCAGGGAAAATACACAACATCAAAAACTGGGCACTTAACCTAAGGGTATTTCAATAAAAATATAGTGTTAAAGTAAAGGAAAATACCTATCCTAATATGTGGGTGTCAAATGAGCTGTTTAGACAGAGAGAGAAAATAATGTTATATCTTCTCTGCAGCTGCTTTCTCCCAGTCATCTGGGTTATGCCACGGCTTCTGGATGTGACCATAGATGGCTATTTGGATCTATTGCATGACATAATTTCTCATTAAAAACAGTTCCATCAAACCAGGTGTAATAATTGCAGAACAATAGCTAAATAGTACACAGAATATTCACACGAGCTGCAAACAGCCCCTCTGCATGTTCTAAAAATCTCGTTTGTGTGTGCGGGTATGGACAGTGCAAATGTGATCACAGAGGTGTATATAAATGATTGTGTGTGTAGCGCCCCGGAGACCCTCAGGGCACTACAGGGAACTGCATCCTCTAGGGTATAAAAGTGAATGCAGTGAAAACTTCATATTCTTACATATTTGGTCACAATAAAACATGGATTATAATAATTATGTTGGACATTCGCTATATCACAGACAAGAAAAGAGCAAGAAACAGGCGAACACAATCCCAATTCCTATTACAGTCTGGAGTCAGTTAGGAGAGTGTGGCACACAGGAGAGGTGTGCGGACGTGCCTGAGCTGGGTCCGTGTAACGGTGACCCCGGGGGCACAGGGAGAGGCCGTCAGGATGGGTACCGGAGATACCGCTGGGACCGGAGCACGAACGGGGCACAGGGCCCTAGGTCAAGTGCAAGTTTTATACTGTTTGGCAAATACCTGCCCGGTGAGGACACCTTCGCGGACTTCATCGAACCAAATAATCCGCGGGTATCAGCAGTAAACTAGGACCGGGTTCGGACACTTACCTCCCCACAGGGACTGCACTGCCCGCCATACGGAGATGGAGACTATACCCCAAAAGGGACAGTCGGGGCCCCCAAATGCTCCACGCTACGGGGACCCAATCAACTGAGAGTGACGGGGACAGAGCAACCTGGGTCCCTACATTGGCACTGGTCCTCCAAGGGACCTGAACCAGCAACCCCTGGGTCCAAGTGAGTAGAGACTGTTAAAGACAACCTGGTGTGGTCTCCGTTATTGCCCCATTACATCTCCCAGGCACAGCCCTACCTGCGAAGGGCCTACCATCACAGCTGGAGTACCCACATTCAGCAGCGGCAGTTCTCCATCCTTAACCGCAACCCGCAGGTGGTGTCGCATGACAAAAACTCTAATCTCCCCAGTAAATACCCCCCATTAACAAAAGGGGCCCAGGGCACGGGATCGGGCAACGGCCACCAGAGTGACATTCCCATTTGCAACCGCCCGGGAACGAGTACCCCATTCTCTGGGCAGTGCAAATGTGATCACAGAGGTGTATATAAATGATTGTGTGCTCTGATCACAAGTATGAGTATTATTTATATCAGGAAGAATCTGAATTATTTTTTTCATGGTCTACCTAGTATTTAAAGAGCTTATCCAAGACTTAGTTTTTAAGCTCATAGTAAGAGACAAAAAAACCAAAAAGAGCCAGGTAGTTGCTAACTAATGTAATTGACGCTGGCTGTGAATGCCTGTGATTCAGCAGCTCCATGTTAGCAGAGCAACTCTTCTTCTTGGGGCCTGCTCTGTTGATGATGCGCGATTGCTGATTTACAGCTGGCTCCCTACAATTCGGCAGCAGGGAGCTGGCTCTCAATCAGCATGAAGTTGGCAGTCGGCTGTATAGTGCCTCTAGTGATATATTAAGGAAAACTATGAGACCTAGGCTATGTGCATATTAAGGCGACATTACTGTGCACATGTTGGATTTCATGTCACTTCTTATAACTGCTTCATGATGCGGACACACTGAAGCAGATAAATGAAGTGATATTCTCATTCTTAAGTCGTCTTCTGCTTGGAAGCTGCCCACTCTCTATACTTAACAATTCATAGTAAGCGATGGCGGCAGTGGAGCTCCCACCAGAACAAAAAAAGAAAGGAAAAAACGTTGAGATCACCACGCCTGTCATGGAATGAGTGGACAGGATATCTTCAGAGGGTGCCAAATCAGGCATCAGTTCACACCTTTTGAATATTTTGTATATTTTGTCATTTTGCAAAAATTCAAGTGACCTTACTATGTTTATGAACTTCCATTACAATTTTTTTTTTATTGTGGTATCACGTCCATGGCATACTATATAATGTAGTCTATATAAACTCATGTGCACATTTACTTTGCCCCTACGTTATTAACACAAATTGCATGGTCTTGTATCGAGCTTTATGACTTGTGATTTTCTATTTTACCTTTTTGCTCTAGTTGAAAGTGTTTTGTGCCTAATTTATTGAGGATGAATAAAGACAGCAAACAGATGACGGAGAGGATATTAAGCCTCACCCTAGAGATGATCTACCTGCTGGCCGGAGAGGTGAGGGATTCTGTTGCTTGTCATGTCTTGTATCTCTTTATACAGCACGGACATGACCAGAGAGATGATGGGAATGTATATTGTGAAATCAATGTCTCTCCGCATACAGGATTACATAGTGGTGAAGAAGATAACTGATGAAGGTGGAGGATGGAGCAGGACCCAGGATACTGTCATGGAGTCTTCACCTCACTCACTGATTGATGAGAGAAGCCAGTATCAAAAAATCCTAGAACTCACCAGGAGAATCACTGAGCTGCTGACGGGAGAGGTGAGCACTGCTGCGATTTCTGGGGATTTATACAGTGACACTGTGACGGGGTCCTTCTCTGATATCACACAATCAACAGAGCGAGAGATGGCTGTACAATCCAAAGAGCATTTATTCCAAGCAAATCAAATGGTCCATAGCATAATCCACAAAACAGTGAGTAAAATTGTCCAGTAATGGCATGTCCCGGGGATCAGTCACAATCCTCCAGCAGTCCTTTTCCAGGCAAATGGGGGGTTTTCACAGTCTCTCTTGGATGCTGGCCGTAACCTCAGCTTTTCCCTCCCAGAGGATCAATCTTCTTCCTTCTCTCTTGAAGTTCTCAAACAGACTAACCAATCCTACAGGTAAGCAGAGAGTTTACAGTAGGTGGATCCCAGGCCCCCTCCCCCAGACTTAGGGACATGAACACTACAGGGGGTGATTACCTACAGACAATACAATGTACACAACAATACAAATAATGGACAGTGAACCATGCCTAAACATTAACCCACACAAAATGGTACATAACCCACAATATCACACCATCACAGACACCTAATAGGGCTAATGGTTATGAGTCATAACCATTATGAGTAAAGGAAGTTCCAGCATTTATCTTCAAAGATAAAATTAATCTGAATCCTTTATTTCATATGATAAAAATCCAATATAATACTCATTCAAGTAGAAAAAAAATAATCCTATGAGCTTACGCGTTTCAAACTGATATTATTACATGGTTCTTATTCATGGCTAAATATATTTCTACTGATTAATGATTGCACATGCCTCCTTCCCCCAGGATTTTCCCTGTGACATGAAGACGTTGAATGGCGCTATTGGTCATGCATGAGCCCTGCCTCTCCTGTCATTGTCTATGGCATTGATGGCATAGCCTTGTCCTGCACTAGCATCATCACTCATATTGAATAGCCAAGCATCTATAGTGAACAATCAAGTTTTTTTACATTAAAGGGTGCTTTACATGCTGCGACATCGCTAATGATTCATCGTCGGGGTCACGGTGTTTGTGACGCACATCCGGCGGCGTCAGCGACATCGCAGCGTGTGACACGTACGAGCGACCTACAACGATCGCAAAAGTGGTAAAAATCGTTGGTGTTGGAGAGGTCGTCCAAACACCAAATATCGTTGTCTGGTGAGTAGCAATGTTGTTCCTCGTTCCTGCGGCATCACACATCGCTATGTGTGACACCTCAGGGGCGACGAACATCTCCTTACCTCCGTCCACCAGAAAAGGAGGAAGGAAGGAGGTGGGCGGCATGTTCCGGCCGCTCATCTCCGCCCCTCCTCTGCTATTGGATGGCTGCCGTGTGATGCCGCTGTGACGCCGCACGAACCGCCCCCTTAGAAAGGAGGTGGTTCACAGGCAACAGCGATGTCGCAGGGAAGGTAAGTAGTGTGACGGGTGTTAGCGATGTTGTGCTCCACGGGCAGCGATTTGCCCGTGACGCACAACCGACGGGGGCGGGTACGCTCGCTAGCAATATCAGTACCGATATCACAGCGTGTAAAGTACCCTTAAGATCCTGGTCTAAAAACTGTAATCCATTTGGCCCATAGTCTGTTAGATATGTTAGTATTTGTTTCCTGCATAGTTTACTACCTCTGCTTACTTATTTAAAAAGTACTTGGCTTCAGTTAAGCATCCCATCTTGATTGTAAGAAGTACGTTCTTCAGTGACTATATATCCCAAAGTTGCCCTTCCAAGTCATAGTAAATGGGGCTATGGCCAGATCACATCTATCTCTAGCTATGGCTATTAAGAGCATGCTATATGAACTGCAGATGCAGGTCTATAAAAGAAGACTATACTGTCACGCTTGGTACGGGGGAGTTCCAAGTGAATGGCTAAAGGGAAAGGAATCCTTGTGTCTAGGGAAGGGGGAGGTGGTGATTCCTTACCAAACCTACTGGTGATCCCTACAGCTTCTCACCACCTTAGATAGGTTGCGCACCTATGCGCTAGGTCGGATCCTAACCCTAGGTATCCCTAAATAGGGAACGGGTGGGATAAGTTCTTCGTCAACCCCACTAAACACTAAAAAAGACACAAGGAGGACACATGACTCAGGTAGAAATTCAGCAAAGTTTCAGCAAGAGTACCATAGATTTCTGCTGGCCACCTGTTTGCATCTATCCTTGAATGAACTGAAAACTATGCAGGGAAGATGTGAGTATTTAAGCACAAAGGGAATACAGATAATTAGCAGCTGGAATGAAGGAGCGATCCGCTGGGTCCTAAAGAGGAAGAGATGAAAACCCAGCAGGAAAGCTACCTAGTACAATGAATACTAACAGCAATAATAATAGAAAGTCAGGGAGCATTTTGCTCAGCTAAACACTGTGACCTTCTATTGCCAGAAACCACATGACTGTCACCCATGACACACCTGTGACATATACTTAGGGGAAGCTAACAATCTAGGCTATGCAACATTCACATCATAGGGAGTGTGAAAGAAACTGGAGCCAACAGCATCTTCTAAACAGTGTACGAACCTAGGGTGTCTTCTCTGAACACTGTTGACATCCGCACCCTGGAGGTGATAGCTGATTAATGGGGGCATGGGTGGCGTGTGTTGAATCTTCACCAAGCTTATATGGATGACCTATCATAAGGATTGGTCATCAGTATAAAAGTACTGGAAGAAAGGAACATGCGATATGTCAGAAAGTCCTAGCATCTTATTATAAGAAACAAGCATGCTGTAAGAGCACAAAAATATGTAAAGGGGTATCTGACACTGAAAATAATTTTCTCCTAGGCAATCAAAATATTTTCAAAATATCAAACATAGGCATATTCAAATTTCATCATCTGATGAATCCAATCTGCGCCATCTTGCATGACCGCTAAAGCCTGTGATCTGCTCCAGCGGTCAGATGACTAGAAGAGAGTAGACCTCCGTAGTGCTCTGGATTCATGGGAGGAGGATAATAGCAGTTGAGTATGTTTCTCTGATTTGTAAGTGTGTAAATACAGCTCTGAATTGGATTTGAAGCCCTTTGTCAGTCTCTTTCACCTCCTGTTCTGTTTCTTTGCCTCCCTAATCCAATTTTTTCAGTGTTCGAGCATGAAGATGAAGAATATACTTACTTTAGGGCTAATACACTCTCATTGGATGATAACTCAGGCAATGCATTTTAGAAAGCTGTCTGCTCCATTAAAAGACCAATATTTTGGGGTCTTGATTCTAGAAGTAGATCAAGTCATTGGGGGACAATAGGTGTTGATACGAATGCCCCGGGCTGGATTGTAGCACTGAAATGCCTCTGACAGAGGTAATTAAGTGCTGCAGTAAAAAGGAGGCAGAGAGGTTCAAGAGGTTGTCAGCAGCAACATGTTAGGCATTTTTAATTTTCATGGACTAATTATAAAATTCTGTAGAGCATCTGTGGGGTAAAAATGATCATTACACTCCAGGATGAATTCCTTATACTTTTTTCAAAATGGGGTTCCTATTGTCTGTTTCTTTTGGTTTTTTTTTGCTTTTCTAGCACCATTGGGCTTTGTAAACTATTAACTATTTCAGCCATATCTGCACTACGAAAGTCAAATGATGATCCTACTTTCTGAGCGAGCCCTGCTGTGTGCCCAAAAGAGTAGGGTACAACCACATATGGTGCATTGTGGTATTGTAATAAATTATATTTTGAGCTAAATATTTTTACTATTGTAAGAAAATTAAAGAGAATCTGTCAGTTGGATCAACCCTTTTAAGATTTCTATATGGATATGTAGGTCATAGGAGCTGAATAAAATGATACCTTGATATCTGTAATCCAATGTCTTATTCCAGAGATATCCACTTTTTTTTTTCTTATATGTGAACAAGATTATATGATCTATGGGCCGGAGAGAGATCTCCCCGAGAGTCTGTCTC
This sequence comes from Anomaloglossus baeobatrachus, assembly GCF_048569485.1. NCBI lineage: Eukaryota > Metazoa > Chordata > Amphibia > Anura > Aromobatidae > Anomaloglossus > Anomaloglossus baeobatrachus. Next base: position 236,956,073 of record NC_134357.1, on the reverse strand, counting down.
CAGAGCTTATTTTATATGAAAGGGAGAAAACTTTTTTGTTTAAGAACCCAAAATAAAAAGTTAAACGGTTTACAAAATAGTAAAACATATAAAAAGATAAAATATATATAATAAAAATACAGGTAAGGTGGAAAAGGCAAGGCAATGTTATAGAATGTGTACTTCTGTGTGTGTTTTTATATATATATATATATATAGTAGCTGTAGTACCCGGGCGTTGCACGGGATAGTAACTGTCTGTCTGTCTCTCTCCCAGTCTCTGTCTGTGTGTCGCTGTCTGTCTGTCTCTCTATCTGTGCCCTTTTTTGTCTGTCTGTGTCTATGTCTGTCTGTTTCTATCTCTGTCTGTATTTGTAGCAGTCTGTTGCCATCTCTGTGTCTGTCTGTCTCTCTCTTTCCCCGTCTGTCTTTGTCTGTCTCTTTCCCGGGCTGTCTCTTTCCCGGGCTGTCTCTTTCCCGGGCTGTCTCTTTCCCGGGCTGTCTCTTTCCCGGGCTGTCTCTTTCCCGGGCTGTCTCTTTGCTCGGGCTGTCTCTTTGCTCGGGCTGTCTCTTTGCTCGGGCTGTCTCTTTGCTCGGGCTGTCTCTTTGCTCGGGCTGTCTCTTTGCTCGGGCTGTCTCTTTGTCCGGGCTGTCTTTGTCCGGGCTGTATCTTTCTAGGTCTGTCTCTTTGCCCATCTGTCTCTTTCCAGGTCTGTCTCTTTCCATGTCTGTCTGTCTCTCTCTGTCTCTCTCACCACTTATCTTATTACCTCACACATAAGCTTCTTATACTAACAGTTTATTTTGTTCTTATAGCAACCACTGACAGTTGCTAGTAATAGCCAGCAGTACCCACCTATTCAGTTTAATGGAGGCTGGATTTTTGAGAGTAACTGTAAAGCGTGGGGTTAATTTTTCCCGTCAAAACAGTCTATGATGTTCCCTGGGTCACATGGGGTGTCTGCAAAATTTCATAATTGTAATTGCGACGGTGCAAATTCCTTTAGCGGACATACACATGCATGCATACATACATACATACATACATACATACATACATACATACATACATACATACACTGAGCTGTATATATTATATATATATATATATATATATATATATATATATATATATATTTATTTCAGTGGGTACATAAAGTAGTTAGACCCCCTTAAATTTTTCACTCTGTTTCATTTCAGCCATTTGGTAAATTCAAAAAAGTTCTTTCTTTTTTCTCATTAATGTACACTCTTCACCCCATCGTAACAGAAAAAAATACCAGAAGTGTAGAAATTTTTGCAAATTTATTAAACAACGAAAACTGAAATATCACATGGTCATGAGTATTCAGACCCTTTGCTCAGTATTGAGTAGAAGCACCCTTTTGAGCTAGTACAGCCATGAGTCTTCTTGTCAATAATGCAACAAGTTTCTCACACCTGGATTTGGGGATCCTCCTCCATTTTTCTTTGCAGATCCTCTCCAGTTCTGTCAGGTGTGATGGTGAACGTTGGTGAACAGCCATTTTCAGGTCTCTCTAGAGATGCTCAATTGGGTTTAGGTCAGGGCTCTGGCTGAACCAGTCAAGAATAGTCCCAGAGTTGTTCTGAAGCCACTCCTTTGTTATTTTAGCTGTGTGCTTAGGGTCATTGTCTTGTTGGAAGGTGAACCTTCTGCCAAGTCAGAGGACCAGAGCACTCTGGAAGAGTTTTTCTTCCAGGATATCTTTGTACTTGGCCGCATTCATCTTTCCTTCAATTGTAACTAGTCGTCCAGTCCCTGCAGCTGAAAAACACCCCAATAGCATGATGCTGCCACCACCATGTTTCACTGTTGGTTTTGTATTGGGCAGGTGATGAGCAGTGCCTGGTTTTCTCCAAACATACCGCTAAGAATTATCACCAAAAAGTTCTATCTTCATCTCATCAGACCAGAGAATGTTATTTCTCATAGTCTGGGAGCCCTTCATGTGTTTTTGCCTACTCTATGCAGGCTTTCATATGTCTTGCACTGAGTAGAGGCTTCCGTCAGGCCACTCTGCCATAAAGGCCCGACTGGTGGAGCCTTCAGTGATAGTTGACTTTGTGGAACTTTCTCCCATCTCCCTACTGCATCTCTGGAGCTCAGCCACAGTGCTCTTGGGGCTCTTTTTTACCCATCTCACCAAGGCTCTTATCCCACGATTGCTCAGTTTGGCTGGTTGGCCAAGTCTAGGAAGAGTTTTGGTGGTCCCAAACATCTTCCATTTAAGGATTATGGCGGCCACTGTGCTCTTAGCAAACTGGAGTACTGCAGAAATTCTTTTGTATCCTTGGCCAGATCTGTGCCTTGCCACAATTCTGTCTCTGAGCTCCTTGGGCAGTTCCTTTGACCTCACGATTCTCATTTGGTCTGACATGCACTGTGAGCTGTGAGGTCTTATATAGACAGGTGTGCGCCTTTCCAAATCAAGTCCTATCAATTTAATTAAACACAGCTGGACTCCAATGAAGGAGTAGAACCATCTCAAGGAGGATCACAAGGAAATGGACAGCATGTGACTTAAATATGAGTGTCTGAGCAAAGGGTCTGAATACTTATGACCATGGGATATTTTAGTTTTTCTTGTTTAATAAATTTGTAAACATTTCTAGATTTCTGTTTTTTTTCTGTCAAGATGGGGTGCAGAGTGTACATTAATGAGAAAAAAAAATGAACTTTTTTTGAATTTATCAAATGGCTGAAATGAAAGAGTGAAAAATTTAAAGGGGTATGAATACTTTCTGTACCCACTGTATATATACACACGTGGTCAAAATTGTTGGTACCCCTTGTTTAATGAAAAACCCACAAAGGTCACAGAAATAACTTGAATCTGACAAAAGTAATAATAAATTAAAATCTATGAAAATGAACAAATGAAAGTCAGACATTGCTTTTCAACCATGCTTCCACAGAATCAAAAGGTTGAGCAACAAAATATTCAGTTAAGGAGGAGGGCACCATCATTTCTCTTAAGGGCTATTTCATGAGTTTTATTTTTTTTTAAATTCTGTGGAAGCAGAAAAGCAGCACTGTCTAACTTTCATTTGCTCATTTTCATAGATTAATAATAAATAAAAACTCTTGTCAGATTCAAGTTATTTCTGTGATCATTGTGAGTTTTTCTTTTATTAAACAAGAGGTATCAAAAATTTTGACCACGGGCGTGTGTGTATAAATAATACATATATATAAAATCTCTCTAGCTATCTACCTAGATAGATATTTATGTATATATATATGTGTGTGTGTGTATGTATATATATATATATATATATATATATATATATATATATATATATATATATATATATATATATATATATATATATATATATATATATATATATATATATATAATATGATGTTGTTGTGTGTAGGGCGCTGTACATGTTCTGGGTGTTGTCTGGGTGTGGCGGGGGGTGAGAGCGGTGTTGTATGTGTGTTGTGTGTGTTGCGTTGTTTGTGGAGCGCTGTGTGTCTGTAGCGTTGTGTGTGTGTGTTGCGCGGTTTGTGTGTGTGTGGTGTGTTTTGGGGGGAGGTATGTTTTGTGCAATGTGTGTGTTGTGCGGTATGTGCGTATATTTGTGTGTGCCGCGGTGTTTGTGTGTTGGGTGTTGTGTGTGTGTGCAGCGTTGTGTGTGTGGGTGTCTGTGTAGGGCAGTTATTTGTGGTTCCCAGTGTGTGTGTGGTGTGTTGTGTAGTGCGCGCGCGCGTGTGTGTGTGTGTTGGGGGGAGGTGTGCACTTCCCATCGTGCTCCATCCCCCATGCAGTGCACTCCCCATCGTGCTCCATCCCCCATGCAGCGCACTCCCCATCGTGCTCCATCCCCTATGCTGCGCACCCCCCATCGTGCTCAATCTCCCATGCTGCGCACTCCCAAACGTGCTCCATCCGCCATGCTGCGCACTCCCAAACGTGCTCCATCCGCCATGCTGCGCACTCCCCATCGTGCTGCATCCCCCATGCTGCGCACTCCCCATCGTGCTCCATCCCCCATGCTGCACCAGCATCAGCCTCTCTGCCCGCAGCATCAGCCTCTCTCATCCCAGCATCAGCCTCTCTGTCCCCAGCATCAGCCTCTCTGTCCCCAGCATCAGCCTCTCTGTCCCCAGCATCAGCCTCTCTGTCCCCAGCATCAGCCTCTCTGTCCCCAGCATCAGCCTCTCTACCCGCAGCATCAGCCTCTCTACCCGCAGCATCAGCCTCTCTACCCGCAGCATCAGCCTCTCTACCCGCAGCATCAGCCTCTCTACTCGCAGCATCAGCCTCTCTACCCGCAGCATCAGCCTCTCTACCCGCAGCATCAGCCTCTCTACCCGCAGCATCAGCCTCTCTGTCCCCAGCATCAGCCTCTCTGTCCCCAGCATCAGCCTCTCTCCTCCCAGCATCAGCCTCTCTTATCCCAGCATCAGCCTCTCTCCTCCCAGCATCAGCCTTTTCTGTCCCCAGCATCAGCCTCTCTCCTCCCAGCATCAGCCTTTTCTGTCCCTAGCATCAGCCTCTCTCCTCCCAGCATCAGCCTCTCTCATCCCAGCATCAGCCTCTCTCCTCCCAGCCTCCCCCAGCCTCAGCCTCCCCCAGCATCAGCCTCTCTCCTCCCAGCATCAGCCTCTCTCCTCCCATCCTACCCCAGCCTCAGCCTCCCCCAGCATCAGCCTCTCTCCTCCCAGCATCAGCCTCTCTCCTCCCAGCCTACCCCAGCCTCAGCCTCCCCCAGCATCAGCCTCTCTCCTCCCAGCATCAGCCTTTTTGGTCCCCAGCATCAGCCTCTCTCCTCCCAGCCTACCCCAGCCTCCCCCAGCATCAGCCTCTCTTCTCTCAGCCTCCCCATCCCAGCCTTCCCCAGGATCAGCCTCTCTCCTCCCAGCCTCCTCCAGCATGCCGTGCTCCTCTGCCGACACTCACAGATCCGATCGCATACACTCACACACACACACACACACACACCCCCGATCGCATACACTCACACACACCCGATCGCATACACTCACGCACACACACATTGACGATATTGCACATACGCGCTCATACTCACAACATCCTGAGATACCACATGCTTCTGGCCATGTGATCCTCCGGCAGGTCCTGGAAGCTCACAGCACAGTATCGCCGCCGAGAAGCAAGCGATATCCCAGGATGTTGTATGTGGATGTGATGTGATGTGTGTGTGAGGTGTGTGTGAGAGTGAGTGTGATCTGATATGTGTGTGTGTGTGTGCTGTTATGTGTGTATGTTCCGCCGCTGCAGGACCTTGATGCGCTGGTAACTATGCTACCATGGTTACCAGCGTATCTCGTCCCCCGCTCGCACGGGAGCCCACACCAGCATACGCCGGCCAGCCCCAGCAATGCGAGGGTATGTGTCGGCTGGTTTGGCGGCGTACGCTGATGTGGGCTCCCAGGGGTACAGTACTCACCTGGTAGTCGTGGCTCCGTGACCGTGTCGGTTCGGGGAATGCGTGGGGGGGGCGGGGCCAGAGCTAGCGTGCATTGCGTGAGGGGGCGGGGCGTGGCCGAGTTGCCAATGCCTGCAGGGTGCCGGGGCGAGAGGCCAATCTGGGGGGTGGCGGAGCCTGGGCGAGCGGCCGGCCAATCCGTGTGGGGGCGCAGCCTGGGCGAGCGGCCAATCCGTGCGAGGGGGCGGGGCCATGGCGAGCCCAGCGGCCAATCAGCTTTGTGTCACCGTAAGGACACAATTTTGGAGCAAGACAGACAGGCAGACAGAATAAGGCAATTATATATATAGATATATTACAGACCAAAAGTTTGGACACACCTTTGTGCAGCAGGCCTTCATGGTAAAATAGCTGCTAGGAAACCACTGCTAAGGACAGGCAACAAGCAGAAGAGACTTGTTTGGGCTAAAGAACATAAGGAATGGACATTAGACCAGTGGAAATCTGTAATTTGGTCTGATGAGTCCAAATTTGAGATCTTTGGATCCAACCACCTTGTCTTTGTAGAAAAGGTGAACGGATGGACTCTACATGCCTGGTTCCCACCATGAAGCATGGAGGAGGAGGTGTGATGGTGTGGGGGTGCTTTGCTGGTGACACTATTGGGGATTTATTCAAAATTGAAGGCATACAGAACCAGCATGCTTACCACAGCATCTTGCAGCTGCATGCTATTCCATCCGGTTTGCGTTTAGTTGTACCATCATTTATTTTACAACAGGACAATGACCCCAAACACACCTCCAGGCTGTGTAAGGGCTATTTGACTAAGAGGGAGAGTGATGGGGTGCTACGCCAGATGACCTGGTCTCCACAGTTACCAGACCTGAACCCAATCGAGATGGTTTGGGGGTGAGCTGGACCGCAGAGTGAAGACAAAAGGGCCAACAAGTGCTAAGCATCTCTGGGAACTCCTTCAAGACTGTTGGAAAACCATTTCCAGTGACTACTTCTTGAAGCTCATCAAGAGAATGCCAAGAGTGTGCAAAGTAGTAATGAAAGCAAAAGGTGGCTACTTTGAAGAACCTAGAATATAAGACATATTTTCAGTTGTTTCACACTTTTTTAAGTATTTAATTCCACATGTGTTAATTCATAGTTTTGATGCCTTCAATGTGAATCTACAATTTTCAGAGTCCTGAAAATAAAGCTAACTCTTTGAATGAGAAGGTGTGTCCAAACTTTTGGTCTGTACTGTGTATATAATATATATAATATAAAATAAAATAATTAGTGCCTTGCGAAAGTTTTCGGCCCCCTTGAATTTTTCAACCTTTGTTAATGTTCTGGTGAAGAATCAACAACAAGTGGGACACAATTGTGAAGGTGATTGATATTTGTTGCTTATTTTACATTTTTGTAAAAAATAAATAACTGAAAAGTGGAGCGTGCAATATTATTTGTCCCCTTTAAGTTAGTACTTTGTAGCACCACCTTTTGCTGTGATTACAGCTGCAGTCGCTTGGGGTATGTCTCTATTAGTTTTGCACATCGAGAGACTGAAATTCTTGCCCATTCTTCCTTTGTAAACAGCTGGAACTCAGTGAAGTTGGATGGAGAGCGTTTGTGAACAACAATTTTCAGCTCTTTCCACAGATTCTCAATTGGATTCAGGTCTGGACTGTGACTTGGCCATTCTAACACCTGGATACGTTTATTTGTGAACCCTTCCATTGTAGATTTTGCTTTATGTTTGGGATCATTGTCTTGTTGGAAGACAAATCTCCGTCCCATTCTCAGGTCTTTTGCAGATTCCAACAGGTTTTCTTCAAGAATGGTCCTGTATTTGGCTCCATCCATCTTCCCATCAATTTTAACAATTTTCCCTGTCCCTGTTGAAGCAAAGCAGGCCCAAACTATGATGCTGCCACCATCATGTTTGACAGTGGGGATGGTGTGTTCAGGGTGATGATCTGTGTTGCTTTTACGCCAAACATATAGTTTTTGGCATTGTTCCCAAAATGTTCCTTGCCACCCTTCCATAAAGACCAGATTTGTGCAGTATACGACTGATTGTTGTCCTACGGACAGACTCTCCCACCTCAGCTGTAGATCTCTGCAGTTCATGCAGAGTGATCATGGGCCTCTTGGCTGCATCTCTGATCAGTCTTCTCCTTGTTTGAGATGAAAGATTGGATGGACGGCAGGGTCTTGGTAGATTTGCAGTGGTATGATATACCTTCCATTTCAATATGATCGCTTGCACAGTACTTCTTGGGATGTTTAAAGTTTTGGAAATATTTTTGCAACAAAATCCGGCTTTAAACTTCTCCACAACAGTATCACAGACCTTCCTGTTGTGTTCCTTGGTCTTCATGATGCTATCTGCGCTTTACACAGAACACTGAGACTATCACAGAGCAGGTGCATTTATACGGAGACATTATTACACACAGGTGGATTATATTTATCATCATCAGTCATTTAGGACAACATTGGATCATTCAGAGATCCATTGGATCATTCAAAGATCCTCAATGAACTTCTGGAGTGAGTTAGCTGCACTGAAAGTAAAGGGGATGAATAATATTGCACGCCCCACTTCAGTTTTTTATTTTTTACAAAAAGTTAAAATAAGCAATAAATATCGTTCACCTTCTCAATTGTGTCCCACTTGTTGATTCTTCACCATAACATTACATTTTTTAACTTCATGTTTGAAGCTTGAAATGTGGGAAAAGGTTGCAAAATTCAAGGGGGCCGAATACTTTTGCAAGGCACTGTATGTACAGTGCCTACAAGTAGTATTCAACCCCCTGCAGATTTAGCAGGTTCACACATTCGGAATTAACTTGGCATTGTGACATTTGGACTGTAGATCAGCCTGGAAGTGTGAAATGCACTGCAGAAAAAAAGAATGTTATTTCTTTTTTTATTTTTTTGTTAAATTGTGAAAAGTTTATTCAGAGGGTCATTTATTATTCAACCCCTCAAACCACCAGAATTCTGTTTGGTTCCCTTAAAGTATTAAGAAGTATTTCAGGCACAAAGAACAATGAGCTTCACATGTTTGGATTAATTATCTCTTTTTCCAGCCTTTTCTGACTAATTAAGACCCTCCCCAAACTTGTGAACAGCACTCATACTTGGTCAACATGGGAAAGACAAAGGAGCATTCCAAGGCCATCAGAGACAAGATCGTGGAGGGTCACAAGGCTGGCAAGGGGTACAAAACCCTTTCCAAGGAGTTGGGCCTACCTATCTCCATTGTTGGGAGCATCATCCGGAAGTGGAAGGCTTATGAAACTACTGTTAGCCTTCCACGGCCTGGACAGCCTTTGAAAGTTTCCACCCGTGCCGAGGCCAGGCTTGTCCGAAGAGTCAAAACAAAACCAGTTGAATAATTAGGTCCATAATATCAACACCCATATATATGAACGGTCACCAGAAAAGACCACAAGAACAGCAAAAAGACCTTCATATTATATAATTATTGCACCTCTATCTAAATTAATATTACGAAACATATTTCATTTTATAATAAGGTGCAAATTTATTCATGAATATACAAAGTTAATACAAGGGATAGTAGCAAAAGAAGCACAGATCACACAGTAGTGTTGGTGGATACATGTTAAAACAGGGGGGCGCGCCTGGGGGGTTCAACCCAAACCCATGATCATGTAAGAAAAAATCCATAGGATACAATAACCAATGGGACAGATCAACATATTATCCAGAAGATCCCATGACATATAGAGCATACAGTGTCAATTATTGCATAATTTCCTCATCAGTTCACATTTCAATTTCCAGTGAGGTTAGCCATGTATATACAGCAACCTGACAATATAAAGAGCAATATTGCATAGAAAGAAAGTTCAGTCTTGATCCTACGTCAAGGGAGGCAATTACAAGCATGATACAACCCTTGACATAGTAATACACCGATCAGACCCTCTTGGATGATGGTAAATGCCCAAAACTTTCCCTGACAAAATAGTGCCAACAGGGATCCTGGATAAAACCAGCAAACAATGTTGCTGGAAACGGTATCTTACCAACAGGGTTTTAGGGAGACCCTCACAATGCACACCCCCCTGCACCTCGACGCGTTTCGCTGCCGCTTCGTCGGGAGGTGCAGAGGTGATGTGGGTGGTCGTTTTTATAGAGGCCAGTGTACCTTAACGTCCTATAGTGGCGCGCCGCGGACGCCCGATGTCCATCATCCACGCCGCCCGGCGTCCCGGAAGTCAGACCGCGCATGCGCGCAGGACAGACTCCCAATAGGACGCCGGGCAGCGAGGAGGAGAGAAGATCAGGGGGCCGGGCGCGCACAGGACGGAGGCTGTCGGTGCCATGTTGGAAAAGGGAAATACCCGATATCCGTCCCCCGCACCGGCCGGCGTCACAGAGGCCAGACCGCGCATGCGCACCAGTCAGACCACTAGTGTGACGTCGGGCAGAGAGGAGGAAGGAAGATCAGGGGGCCGTGTGCATATCGAGCAGAGGCTGGCAATACCATATTGGTGGAGGGAAAGGGCAGGGGCAGCACAGTAATGCCGCACAGAGAACGAACAGCCTAATACATACAAAAATAAATAAACAAACATCACACCAATGTTACAGTAAATTACAATACAGGCATTTTTAAGGTGTGCGGTTCATATATATGGCTGTAAGTCCATAGGTGCAGACATAATTTCCACTTTCCTCTCCTTTGCATTCCTTCTTTAACATCCCATCCATCCTGAATGTCAGGCCTACATAACCAACCACATCTATAAGTGAAAAAAATATATATAAAAAAAAAAGTTAAAAACATAAACATAAGGGGGCGTGTCCAGGATGCTGAGCTGAGTGGACGTGGGGAAGAGGAGCTCCTGTTGACCCTCAGCTAAATCAGCACTTATCATAAGCATAAACCTACTCACCGGCTCTCAGGATGGGACCACGGAGGATTAAACCATCGCAGCAGGCATCGGTGCCCCCCCCGCTGCACACCACGGCGCTGGATACTTTCTTGGGCCTGGAACAGGGTCCAGGGGAGGCCCGGACGCCATCTTTCCAGGAGCATGGAGGGGAAATGGAGGCACTGGCCCGGCCTGCTAAGCAGCAAGAGAAGGAGGAGTGGGTGAGCGGGGACACAGGGGAAAGTGGAGGAATCTCTGCAGCAGTTCCAACAGGGAATGCCTTGGCTCAGCAGCCCTGCACTGCATCGGATCCTCAGGCACAGCAGCAGCAGGCCCAGGAGCACATAGTGGCTGTGGGAGATAAGGTGGAGGTCGGGGGGCAGCCCTCCCCACTGCCGGGAGAAGAAGGGACTGCAGCTACAGCTGGTAATATCAGGGAACAGAGCAGCCTGCTTCCCCCCTCTGGGCCTCGGTGTGGAGATCAACTTCCCCAGCTTCCCCAGCACCAGACTAAAACTCCAGTGTCTATTACTGCAGGTGCTCACCTTAAAGGGCCAGACACCTTCTATAAGGACATGCATGATTTCATAAGTAAACTTCCTTCTAAAGAGGACTTTCAATGCCTCATACATGAGGTTAAAGCAACTTGCAGGTCAGAAATAGCTGAAGTGAGGAGAGATTTGCAGCAATTGTCTGGCAGAATTGAATCCCTGGAGGAAGAGCATGACATCACCAGATCCCATGTATCAGAATTACACAAACTGGCAACATCGCAACAAAAAATTATGGAGGATATGCAGTCTCACATAGAGGATCTCGACAACAGAGGACGCTGTTGCAATGTCCGTGTGAGGGGGGTCCCAGAGTCAGATGGGCCCGAGGACACAAACTCCATACTACAATCCATCTTTAATGAAGTGTTGGACGCTCCCCCTTCTAACATCATCAAGCTGGACAGGGCACACAGGGCTTTACAGCCGAAAAATTTATCCACCCAACCCCGGGACATCATTTGTTGCATTCACGACTTCTCCACCAAAGAACTGATCATGGCTAAGGCTAGAATGAGGCGCACGGCATCTGTGTTCAAAGGCAAGGAAATCCAGCTTTTCCCGGATCTTTCTCGCATCACACTCCAGAAAAGGCGGCACCTCAAACCCCTCCTCACGAGCCTGAAGGAGCACCAGGTTCCATACCGCTGGGGTTACCCGTTTGCACTAACAGCGCGCAGAGGGGGTAAATCGGCGACCCTTCGCACTCCAGCAGATACCACTCTGTTCTGTGAAGCACTGGACATTCCAGCGGTCTGTATCCCAGATTGGGACTTGCAAAGGTTGGAAGGTCCGCCCCCTCCCGTGTGGTCCAAGGTGAGGGGTGGAGGGCGTGGGGCTTTGGGGGGGAGAGGAGGTAGGGGCCGCGGGTCGCTCCCCTCCCCGGCTCGCCGTTGAGGACACTCCTTAACCTGGTTGGTGCCTATTTCTTATACCCTCTGAGTTCCAGTGGCTGAGCATGCTTTGTGATACTGTGACTCTCTCTACAGCAAGCCTCTGACTGTCCATTGTGTCATCTGCGGCCCTCTGGGTCTGTTGAGCTGCATAAGGGGGGGGGGCTGTAGCCACAATGATGCCGTGGGGGGTAGGGGGGTTGGCGGGAGCCCGGTCCCCTTACTTGGAGTTAGTGGTTGAGGTTTTTTGTTTTTTTTTTTCTCCCTTGTTTCCTTTAGGCACGGGCCCGTGCCCACTGGACTGATCCCCGTGGGAGGGCTACTGGGGAGTGAGGTGGGTGGCTCTCTCAGCCCAGACGGGTTGGGGAACCTCCCTCTAGGTCTCTCCCTTCCGGGTTTACCCCCCGGGAATCTATGCCTAAGGTTTATGCATTTTGGTTAATGTTCTTAGTTCATGTTCATTTCTATGTTTGTCCTTGTCTTCCCCCCTCCCCGATGTTTTTTCCTTATGTGTCCTTTCAGGTACCACCCCTTCTAGAGTCCCTGGGAGCTGCGGCCCTTTGTCGTATGGACCTTCTCCTCTGGCCGGCTTCACAGGGGAAGTCATGCCCCCGACGGTATAGGTGTGCCATTAGCTTTTTCTTACTTCTAAGTTTTAGATATGACCCGCATTATCTCTCTTAACGTAAAAGGTCTGAATTCACCCCGTAAGAGGAAATTGCTGCTACAGGAACTGAAAACATCAGGTGCAGACATAGCCTTTATCCAAGAAACACATTTTGTGGAATCAAACACTTTCAAATTTGCATCCCACCGCTTTCCCATCCATTACTCGGCTTACTCGGGCTCCAAGAGGGGGGGAGTTGCTATTTTAATATCCTCCAGTTGTCCTCTACAAATTACGGGTTCTCACTGCGATCCAGAGGGTAGATATGTGATTCTGGAGGGCCAACTGGGGGGATCCCCGCACATACTGGCCAACATTTATGCACCTAATGAAGGGCAGATACGCTTTCTTAAGAAAATACTCGATCTGATAGGCGGACTGGCACCGGCCTCTACGGTGTTGGGGGGAGACTTTAACATCCCCTTTTCGGAGGTGGCCGACAGACTCTCTGTGGGTGGACACCCTCCATCGGGTGCTTCGAAAAATTTGTCCCGGGACTTTCGTAGGCTCATTAGATCAGGCGCTTTATACGACGCTTGGAGGGTGGACCACCCGGGAGAGAAGGCCTTTTCCTTCTACTCGCATCCGCATCAGACGCACACCAGAATAGACTATTTTTTCATTGACTCACAGCTGCTGGGGCGTCTTGAGCGGGTGGAGATGGGATCCATTACGTGGTCAGACCATTCCCCACTCACAATGGACTTCAAGAAAGATGGTCCTCGACCTAGGCCTCAGCATTGGCGCCTTAATGAATCTCTGATCAAAAATCCCGACACTAGGGCCTTTTTAAATAAGCAACTGGTCGAATTCTTTCAGTTGAACACGGGCACGGTCACGTCGCCGGCAACACTCTGGGAAGCCCACAAGGCAGTGATGAGGGGACTATGCATTAGAGAGGGCGCCAGGGCTAAAAAGAATGCCACAAGTCAGCGGGACTCTATAACGGCCCATCTTAAGCTACAGGAGGGGAGACTGGCGGCTGCCCCATCACTGACTATTCTTAGGAGAGTCATCAGCCTTAGAGAAAAGTTGAGAGACTTGGCAATTGGCAGAGCAGAAAAATTGCTAACCTTTTCCAAACAAAGATACTATGAAAGGAGTAATAAGGCTCATACCTTACTCGCCAGGCAGCTTAAGGAGCGCGCTACATCCTCATGCCCTCAGGCTCTGCGCGACGAAAAGGGCATTATCCACTATCACCCCGCTTCAATAGCTGACATTTTTTTCAATTACTACAGCAAGCTTTATAACCTTCCGGTTCCCCCGGGCATGGCTTCGCGCGGGGCTGGGGCACTTGGGGACTATTTTTCGGCCCTTGAGCTCCCTTCACTGCCTTGCGGAGCAGCCGCGGCTTTGAATGAAGAAATTACTACAGAGGAACTGGGGCAAGTTCTGGAAGCCCTGCCTGGCGGGAAGTCACCGGGCCCGGACGGCTTTACTTATTTTTATTACAAGGTGTTTGCGGCGGAGCTCCTCCCACACATGGCCGCCTTGTTTAACTCTTTCCTTCAGGGTGACCCTATCCCTCCATCCATGCTACACTCCCATTTAATCCTCCTGCCCAAGCCACCCAGGGACCCATTGGACTGTGCTAATTATAGACCAATAGCCTTTTTGAACTCCGATTTGAAGATGTTCACCAAGCTCTTGGCGGCCAGGCTTAATCGATGGTTGCCCCAACTCGTGTATAAAGACCAGGTGGGTTTTGTCCCTTGCCGTCAGGGGGGTGACAACACCAGGAAGGTCATAGACCTGGTGGATGTGGCAAATCGGACGAAGCAACAGGCGTTGGTGTTGAGTCTAGATGCAGAGAAGGCTTTTGACCGCCTTGCGTGGCCTTTTCTCTTCAAGACACTGGAGGTCTTTGGGATCTCGGGTGGCTTTATGCGGGCCTTGAAGTCCCTGTATAGCGCTCCTACGGCCTCTATCAAACTCCCCCTCCACATCTCTAAGCCTTTTCTCATCTCCAATGGCACCAGGCAGGGGTGCCCCCTGTCCCCCCTCCTTTTTGTGCTATGCATAGAGCCCCTCGCGGCCTCGGTCAGGAGCAACCCAGACATCTCGGGGGTCCTGGTCAGGAATAAACCGTTTAAAATCTCGCCTTTTGCCGACGATGTGCTCATTACACTTACTAACATCCATGTGTCCCTTCCAATTTTAATGTGCACCTTGAGTAGGTACGGGAGCCTTTCGGGGTATAAGATCAACTCTAGCAAAACGGAGGCAATGCCCTTGAATCTCGACCCGGTGGCCCTGGATTACCTGCGTTTGAATTTTAAGTTTCGTTGGAAGACAGATGCGGTCAAGTACCTGGGGGTTAACCTCACATCTACTTATGATTCCCTCTATAACCTTAACTTCCCCCCCCTTTTCCGAGAGCTGAGAAATCTTTTGAGCAAGTGGTTGCCCCTCCCTCTTTCGTGGATGGGGCGCATTGCGGCGGTTAAAATGAGCTTGCTCCCAAAATTATTATATTTCTTTGAAACCCTCCCAGTTAAGGTACCAATAAAGGAGCTGAAGTCCCTTCAGGCGGCTATCCTTAGATTTATTTGGTGTAACAAACGTCATAGGGTGGCCAGGGAGGTGTTGATGGCTCGGAGAAACAGGGGGGGGCTTTCTGTCCCGGACATCCTAAAATACTATTGGGCAGCCCATCTTAGGAGGATCCCCTGTTGGGTGTCCCTTTGGCATACAACAGGTGGACTGAGATTGAAAAACTTTGGCTGGCGCCTATACATCCAAACGCGCTCCTGTGGCCCCCGGCCCGGTGTGATTCGCCCCCCCCTCTTCTTGGACCGATGCAGTTCACTAGGGACCTCTGGGCATTTTGCATTAGAAGATTTCCTTTGGCATCCCCCTGCTCCCCTCTGGTGTCCTTCATATACCAACCCTTGCTCCCAAGCAGTCTGGAGTCGGACATGGTGCACCCCTGGCTCAAGGCAGGTCTATTCAGATTTGCAGACATTATAGATGGAAGTACAATGCAGATCCATTCCTTTGAGTACCTTAGAGATAAATTCTCTCTCTCTAATCGAGAGTTTTTTCAATATCTGCAGATCAGAGACTTGGCTGGCTCCTTGTTTGGCAGGGCAGGGGCCTCGATTCCCACAGATTTTGAGAAAATTTGCAGAAGGGGCACTGATACTAAGGGACTAATTTCGGAAATTTACATTTTGCTTTCTGAGTCACGGGAGGGGCCCGAGGGGTCTTTTCCATACATGCGGAAATGGGAGTCTCTATTGGGAAGGCGGATACTTCCTCAGGAATGGGCAGCAATCTGGGGAAACGCCGCCAAGACGTCAATATGCACACTATATAAGGAAAATATCTATAAAATTTTGCTATTTTGGTACCACACTCCAGATTTCCTTCATGGCATAGACCCCTCCATACCGGCTTGTTGCTGGAGATGCGGGGGAGGCAGGGGCACCATTCTGCACATATTCTGGTCCTGTCCAGGGATAGTCCCCTTCTGGGAGCGGGTTAGAGGGTTGATCCATAAAGTACTATATATAGAGGTTGACCTAGATCCCCTGATCTATGTTCTGGGTCTTGGGAATGGGGGATTGGGAAAAACGGCCTCTAAGCTTTTGTCCCACATCCTTACGGCGGCCAGATGCTTAATTGCAAAGAATTGGAGGCAGCCAGGGACACCCTCACTCCAGAGCCTCAAGGATAGATTACTGGACGTTAGACGCATGGAACATCTCACGGCACTATTGCATGACACAGTTGACCGTTTCCAGGCCGTGTGGGCACCATGGGACTACTTTGCGGGACAGGAGGATCTGTGAGACTGAGGCCTATGGGTCCTATGGAAAGAGCATGGACTCTTGAAACCCTTCCCTCTTCCCTCCTATTTCTCCTCTCCCCTCCTAACCCTCCTCACCTGTCCTGTCATTGTTTGTCTAGGTTCGATAAGAATTCTGAATTTTATGTTTTATTTTATGTATGAAAAACGTAAATTGAAAATCTCAATAAAAATTCAAAGTTTAAAAAAAAAACAAAAACATAAACATAAAACCGATAGCAAAACAACCGCCAGCAATTACACCCCCATATGGCGCAGCACCGCAGAGCAGAAAGCCAAATCAAATCAGAAAGGGTCTATAGCTAACCAAATCATTAAGACCCTTTGGTTTCATAGTGTCAAGCAATGTTATCCAGCGGGCTTCTCTTTTAAGTAGAGCATTTTTTAGGTCACCACCCCTAGCCCCAAGATGGACCTTCTCAATACCCCTAAATTTCAACAATCGCCAGTTGGAATTATGACAATCTTTAAAATGTTTAGGGATATTTTTTAGAAGACAAATGTCTTCCGGTCTGTGTAGTTTGGCCGCATTCCTGATGTCACGGAGGTGCTCAAGAATGCGCACCCTGAACTCACGGGATGTGAGCCCCACATACACCAGACCACACGGGCATATTGCCCAATAAATGATGTTTTTAGATGGCATCACAACAAAATTTTTAGATCAGGATCCAATAGCCGCTCTAAGTCACAATCTAATACTGAGTCACTTTCCTCTGGGGAAGGACCATCACGATCCCGGCCTCCATTTAATGGCCAAGGAGGACATGGCTTCTTCACACATAGGATGGAAACCAGATATTCCACCAAGAAGAAGCAACGCCAACATGCCAAGAAAGCTTTCAACCCCACAGATACACTCAAGGTAATAAACCTTACTGACAAAACTCTTACAGATGATCAGATTAATGTTTTGCAGCTTGGTCTATCCTTTTCGCCGGTGGCTGACTTCGACGTCTTCACTGCCATTAAGGATTTAAACCTTTTTGGTCGCAAACTTCTCTTCAAGAAATATTTTTTGAAAAAAGAGAAGAGTTTACATTCTGACATGTCAATGGATGAATTGGAGGCAGTGAGGGTTTTGGAGTCGCTATTGGCGGAACAGGAGGATTCAAACATGGCTGATTTTCCATCATATATTAAAAAAAGATCCACTGCATTTCCCCCTTTGTCGACCTGTCCTGTGATTGATTCATTCATTAAGGTGGTAACACAGGAGTTTAGATGTCTACCGTGTAAACGCACACATGACAATCTCACGTACAAGCAACGTCTGGCCTTAAGAGAACTGAAGAACATGGACGATGTGGTGATAAAACAGTCGGACAAAGGCGGAAATGTAGTGGTCTGGGGTAAAGATAAGTATGAAGTGGAAGCCTTCAGACAGCTGAATGACACCAAATGCTATACCAAATTAATAACAAACCCATTGAGGAGGTATCAAAGTGAACTTCATGATTTACTCTTTTTGGCATTTGAAAGAGGCGTCATACCCAAATCTATCTTTGAGGGTTTGATTGTTGACTATCCGATCATACCCACCATCTATTTTTTGCCAAAAGTTCACAAAAACATAATTTGTCCACCAGGGAGACCAATCGTTTCCGGCAATAATAGTCTATGTGAACCTGTGTGCAGGTTCTTAGACTATTATTTGAAACCACTGGTCAGCACCCTTCCCTCATACATCCAGGATTCAACTGAATTTCTGAACAGGTTGGAGGGCATTATCTTTGAAGCAGATGTAGTCATGGTAACCGCAGATGTGGAGTCGCTTTATACATCCATATCTCATGATGATGGTATTGCAGCGGTTGACTTTTTCTTAAGAACTACAGCATTGGATGTCCGGCTGATTGATCTCCTCCTGCTTTTATTGAGATTTGTTCTTTCTCATAATTTTTTCTTATTTAAGGACCGCTTCTATCTCCAGGAGAGAGGAGTTGCGATGGGGGCGTCTTGTGCGCCCTCATACGCAAACCTCTTTCTTGGACACTGGGAGCGGTCTATTTTATATCCAGATTCGGAGATGGGCGCAGTCCATATGTGGCTGCGCTACATCGACGATATTTTTTTAATTTGGCAGGGGGAGATCAATCACTTGGACATCTTCATGCAACAACTCAACGCTAATGCTAATAACATCAATCTCACTTATGTTCACAGTAATAATGAAATTGACTTCCTGGATGTGCGAGTTTTTAAAGGGAACGATGGACTTTTGTGCACAGATATTTTCCGTAAGAAAACAGCGGTGAATTCTCTTCTGAGTGCCAAATCCTCACACCCAAGTCAGGTGATTAATTCCATACCTGTTGGTCAATTTTTACGTGTCAGACGGGTCTGCTCAAGTGATGCACTGTTTGAACGACAATCGGATGATCTAAAAAAACGATTTGGAGCTCGTCATTATCACCACAAAGCCATACATGATGGCTACATTAGGGCGAGGGACACCCCACGTAGTGAGTTACTTAAAACTCACATCAAGAAGGATAATGGGGATGTTATCCGTTTCATTACCCCTTATCATGCGCAGTGGAGGGAAATGTCGGATATTATCAAGAAACATTGGTCAATCCTCCATACCGACAATGATTTATCTCACATTTTGACTCCATTACCTGCGATTACACCTAAAAGGTCAAAAACTCTTAAGGATCAAATTGTGAGAAGTCATTACATTCCCGCTGCTGCCAAACCATTTGGGGCTATCAAGGGTATAAGATGGGGCTCCCGACCCTGTGGAGATTGTGGTGCTTGCCCACAGATGGACCGGGCTGTGGAATTCTGGGATTCATCTCATAAAACTATCGGTTTTATGTTTATGTTTTTAACTTTTTTTATATATATTTTTTTCACTTATAGATGTGGTTGGTTATGTAGGCCTGACATTCAGGATGGATGGGATGTTAAAGAAGGAATGCAAAGGAGAGGAAAGTGGAAATTATGTCTGCACCTATGGACTTACAGCCATATATATGAACCGCACACCTTAAAAGAAATGCCTGTATTGTAATTTACTGTAACATTGGTGTGATGTTTGTTTATTTATTTTTGTATGTATTAGGCTGTTCGTTCTCTGTGCGGCATTACTGTGCTGCCCCTGCCCTTTCCCTCCACCAATATGGTATTGCCAGCCTCTGCTCGATATGCACACGGCCCCCTGATCTTCCTTCCTCCTCTCTGCCCGACGTCACACTAGTGGTCTGACTGGTGCGCATGCGCGGTCTGGCCTCTGTGACGCCGGCCGGTGCGGGGGACGGATATCGGGTATTTCCCTTTTCCAACATGGCGCCGACAGCCTCCGTCCTGTGCGCGCACGGCCCCCTGATCTTCTCTCCTCCTCGCTGCCCGGCGTCCTATTGGGAGTCTGTCCTGCGCGCATGCGCGGTCTGACTTCCGGGACGCCGGGCGGCGTGGATGATGGACATCGGGCGTCCGCGGCGCGCCACTATAGGACGTTAAGGTACACTGGCCTCTATAAAAACGACCACCCACATCACCTCTGCACCTCCCGACGAAGCGGCAGCGAAACGCGTCGAGGTGCAGGGGGGTGTGCATTGTGAGGGTCTCCCTAAAACCCTGTTGGTAAGATACCGTTTCCAGCAACATTGTTTGCTGGTTTTATCCAGGATCCCTGTTGGCACTATTTTGTCAGGGAAAGTTTTGGGCATTTACCATCATCCAAGAGGGTCTGATCGGTGTATTACTATGTCAAGGGTTGTATCATGCTTGTAATTGCCTCCCTTGACGTAGGATCAAGACTGAACTTTCTTTCTATGCAATATTGCTCTTTATATTGTCAGGTTGCTGTATATACATGGCTAACCTCACTGGAAATTGAAATGTGAACTGATGAGGAAATTATGCAATAATTGACACTGTATGCTCTATATGTCATGGGATCTTCTGGATAATATGTTGATCTGTCCCATTGGTTATTGTATCCTATGGATTTTTTCTTACATGATCATGGGTTTGGGTTGAACCCCCCCAGGCGCGCCCCCCTGTTTTAACATGTATCCACCAACACTACTGTGTGCTCTGTGCTTCTTTTGCTACTATCCCTTGTATTAACTTTGTATATTCATGAATAAATTTGCACCTTATTATAAAATGAAATATGTTTCGTAATATTAATTTAGATAGAGGTGCAATAATTATATAATATGAAGGTCTTTTTGCTGTTCTTGTTGTCCGAAGAGTCAAGGCTAACCCAAGGACAACAAGGAAGGAGCTCCGGGAAGATCTCATGGCAGTGGGGACATTGGTTTTAGTCAATACCATAAGTAACGTACTCCACCGCAATGGTCTCCGTTCCAGACGAGCCCGTAAGGTACCTACTTTCAAAGCGTCATGTCAAGGCTCGTCTACAGTTTGCTCATGATCACTTGGAGGACTCTGAAGCTGGGTTTACACACTGCAACATCTCAAACGACATCGCTGTAACGTCACCGGTTTTGTGACGTAATAGCGATGTTGTTTGCGATATTGCAGTGTGTGAAACACATCAGCGACCTGGCCCCTGCTGTGAAGTTGCTGATCGCTACAAATCGTTCAGGACCATTCCTAGGTCCTTTGTTTCCCACTGTGCAGCATGCATCGCTACAAAGTTTCAGTGTGTGAAAGACTTTGCAGCGACTTTGTTAGCAACTTCCCTTTCAAAAAGCTGCTTATCAACGTCCCCAACAACCAGCTAGGTCGTTCTGCAGGTCCGGATCGCTGTTGTGTTGTTGGCCAGGTTTGCCTGTTTGACAGCTCACCAGCGACTCAACAGAGACTTAGGGAGGTCGCTGTTACGTCACAGAACTGGTGACGTTACAGCGATGTCCTTTGCGATGTTGCAGTGTGTAAACCCAGCTTAAGACAGACTGGTTCAAGGTTCTCTGGTCTGATGAGACCAAGATCGAGATCTTTGGTGCTAACCACACACGTGACGTTTGGAGACTGGATGGCACTGCATACGACCCCAAGAATACCATCCCTACAGTCAAGCATGGTGGTGGCAGCATCATGCTGTGGGGCTGTTTCTCAGCCAAGGGGCCTGGCCATCTGGTCCGCATCCATGGGAAGATGGATAGCACGGCCTACCTGGAGATTTTGGCCAAGAACCTCCGCTCCTCCATCAAGGATCTTAAGATGGGTCGTCATTTCATCTTCCAACAAGACAACGACCCAAAGCACACAGCCAAGAAAACCAAGGCCTGGTTCAAGAGGGAAAAAATCAAGGTGTTGCAGTGGCCTAGTCAGTCTCCTGACCTTAACCCAATTGAAAACTTGTGAAAGGAGCTCAAGATTAAAGTCCACATGAGACACCCAAAGAACCTAGATAACTTGGAGAAGATCTGCATGGAGGAGTGGGCCAAGATAACTCCAGAGACCTGTGCCGGCCTGATCAGGTCTTATAAAAGACGATTATTAGCTGTAATTGCAAACAAGGGTTATTCCACAAAATATTAAACCTA
Organism: Anomaloglossus baeobatrachus; assembly: GCF_048569485.1. Taxonomy (NCBI): domain Eukaryota; kingdom Metazoa; phylum Chordata; class Amphibia; order Anura; family Aromobatidae; genus Anomaloglossus; species Anomaloglossus baeobatrachus. The sequence continues at coordinate 236,934,367 of NC_134357.1, read as the reverse complement.
GGGGTTGAATAATAATTGACCCACACTTTTATGTTGAAAATTTATTAAAATTTAACTGAGCAACATAACTTGTTGGTTTGTAAGATTTATGCATCTGTTAATAAATCCTGCTCTTGTTTGAAGTTTGCAGGCTTTAACTTATTTGCATCTTAACAAACCTGCTAAATCTGCAGGGGGTTGAATACTACTTGTAGGCACTGTATGTATGTATGTGTGTATATATATGTTTTCATTTGTGTATCCATCCCCTAAAATATAAAAAGCAAAGGATCATATGAACCAAAAAAAGGAATTCAATCTATCATTCCATTTTTTCATATGACTACGTAACTTAAAAAAATTAAACCACTATGGCTCTAGGAACTCAACAAGTAGATATAATATATGTTAATCGCACTATGGCTGCAAGGTTGGTTCAAGTGTTTGCATGGTGGACCCTTTCTAACCACTGAGTTTTCATCTTTGTGTGTGACAGGTTCCTATAAGATGTCAGGATGTCACAGTCTGTTTCTCCACGGAGGAGTGGGAGTATGTAGAAGAACACAAAAATCAGTATGAGGACATTATTATGGGAACTCCCCAAACTCTCCTCATTTCAGGTAAGAGGAGATCTTCCTTTAACCCGCAAGGCTATACTAGTAAAATCAAGTTGTCCCTTTTCCACAGAGGTCCTACATTTTAGCATTCACTGAGGGTCTTAACAGTTGTAGCACTAATTGAGTGGTGAACGTCTAAATAACTATAACCATACAAAATTGTCATCACTGCTACAAATATGGCTTACAGAGGAAATCAAAAACTTAGTGGTGATCATGGTTATTGATTAACTCGTGTACAATACAATCCCTTTAAAAATCAATCTTTATTAAATAATTTTAAAATCGCCTAGGTGAATTAATCCAAAAACTCAAAAGATAACTCAAATACTTATTTGATAAGAAGGGAGCTACTGTAAGTCAGGTACAGCCCAAAATTTTCAAGTTATGTAGGCAGATATGATCATAATAAGATGACAAGCCAATATAAGCCTCTCTGCACTCCAGTGACCCTAATATGTCACTGTGTCTGGCTCTGCCTGTCAACGGAGGGTATGACGCCCTAACGTAGCTGGGCGCCCCCGTTCCTCGACGGCTGACCCTCACTCTCCCTAAATAGCCCTACCAATATAATGATAACTTCTGTACCTGTTACACTTGATGATTACAACACAGTATGATACATCATATTCTATTTTTACTTGGAGGATTAATACCTCTATGACAGTAATCCAGGTACAGAACAAATTACATCTGCTGCCCCAGTAATCTCACAGCATGTCAATCAAAAAGCAAATGAGGATAAATGTACTTCCCTCAGGTTGATGCTATGTATATGGCCTTGACGCGTTTCCCATCATCGGATCATCAGGAAGCCCAAGGGGATTGATAACAGAAGGAAGATTCCAGCATCATCATGTGTGGTAGTGGCCGGCGCCATTGAATCAATGGTTTAAATAAGCCAGACCAAGATCTATAAGTCCATCATAGTGGACAAACAATGCAGGCTACAGTCCCCAAGTAGTTACTACGCATGTCAATTCATTTCCAACACTAGAGTGCTTAAAACTCCTGCAGGACGCTGCTGCACATGTCTCTGACGCAGCAGCCCTGGCGACCAATCAGCCGATTGAATCGCCGTTACTAACAGGATGATCCCCGGAAGGGACGCTACTGCGCATGTTTGTGATAATGCGTCCCCGGCGGCCAATCACCGGATCGCATCCCAGTTACCTGGGAGATGATAACCAGTGTTCCCCGAATGTGACGCTACTGCGCATGTCTGTGATGCTGCGTCCCTGGTGGCCAGTCATCGGATCGCATCTTAGTCTCCTGGGAGATGGTGTCCCGTGTTGTTTAGTTAGACACCACTGCGCATGCTCTAAGACCATGCGTTCTGACAAAGCATGCCCGGCAGCCAATCCCCGAATTGCATCGCAGTAACCCAGGAAATGAAATCCCATCCTCCTGGTTAGACGTCACTGCGCATGCTCAGAGACCTGACGCCCCAGGATAACACAAGGGGTGCCATCAGACGCGATCAACATGAGCAGCAGCAACCAATCCATAACATGAGTTGGTCCTATAAGGGGATAAACTCATTGGCTAGTAAATTAGTGTCCGAAACGAATTGAATAGTTTGAAGCGTAAAATTTTGGGCTGTATCTGACTTATAGTAGCTCCCTTGAGGCCCTCCCTTGATATACATAGCATCAACCTGAGGGAAGTACATTTATCCTCATTTTCTTACTGATAGACATGCTGTGAGATTACTGTGGCAGCAGATGTCATTTATTCTGTACCTGGATTACTGACATAGAGGTATTAATCCTCTAAGTAAAAATAAAAATAGAATATGATGTATCATACTGTGTTGTAATCATCAAGTGTAACAGGTACAGAAGTTATCATTATATTGGTAGGGCTATTTAGGGAGAGTGAGGGTCAGCCGTCAAGGAACGGGGGCGCCCAGCTACGTTAGGGCGTCATACCCTCTGTTGACAGGCAAAGCCAGACACAGTGACATATTAGGGTCACTGGAGTGCAGAGAGGCTTATATTGGCTTGTCATCTTATTATGATCATATCTGCCTACATAACTTGAAAATTTTGGGCTGTACCTGACTTACAGTAGCTCCCTTCTTATCAAATAAGCATTTGTGTTATCTTTTGATTTTTTGGATTAATTCACCTGGGTGATTTTAAAATTATTGAATAAAGATTGATTTTTAAAGGGATTGTATTGTACACGAGTTAATCACTTTTGAACTTTCCCAATAGCATTTCCTGTTGTTAAACTGATCATGGTTATTGGGAAAGTACAAAAGATTTATATTTAGTGATGGGCGGAACTGGACTGTAAAAGTTCGGATACGCATAGTTTCAAACGTACCAGAGAGATGGGCCCGGAATTCTAAGGGAATTCTGGCTAATGATCAAATCCGGCAATCGGGTAATATGACAAAATAAAGGAAAAATAAAGAAGAAAATAATAAAGTAAGCGGCACTAAACTTACCAAGGCTCCGGCACAGCTGTAACTGCCGTGGCTGCTTATTCACTTCTGGGCCACGCATTAGCCTTCATGCATATGCATTGCTTTCCCCGCCCATTGGCATCTGTTATTGGTTGCAGTCAGATGTGTCTGACGCTTCCAATTACAGACCATGTCTGCAGGTCTATATAACAGAGTAAAAATAAATAAAAAAAAGTTCCTTAGGTTCAACCCTATTTATGATACCTAGCAAAGATAAAGCCCAACAGCTGGGGGCTGGTATTCTAAGGCTGGGGAGATCACATAGCTGGAGGTTCCCACAGTCCTCCACCTGTGACTTCAACTAACCTGACCTCAAAGTACTTCATTAAACTGAGTGACCCCTGAGGTTGTGTTAGCTGCTCTCACAGGTGGAGGACTGTGGGAACCTACAGCTGTGACCGCAATTAACCTGAGTGATGCCACCGCTGATCATGGCTCATTTTCTGCCTGCAGTTACAGTGTGCAGAAATGTTCCATGATCCGGGACAAACATAGTGGGAAAAACAACTTTTATCCTTTAATGACTTTTTGTTATTTTAAAGAAGTTAAGTAGTTCAATTGGTTAGTTTATGGAAAATCAAAATACTATCATAAATGTGTATGAGGAGTAATTGTATAGCTCTGCATAATATGATGACGTTCAACCTACTATGATAATGTACATTTATGTTATGCAATGATCATTTCTCTGTTTTGTACCCTTGTACCAGTGTTTAATAAAAAAGATCTGATTTAAAAAAGAAATGTTCCATGATCGCGTGCTGTAATTTCAGATGTAGCAGAACTGAATCGTCGTGGAACCTCGTGTGCATGGTGGATTTTTGTTTGTTTTTTTTTGTTTTTTATTCCAGATGAAGGATTTTTGGGGTATTTGTGTTTATTTACTTTCATTTACAGATTAGTAGTGGTCTCCTAGACGCCTCCCATTAGTAATCTAGGGCTTAGGCTACATGCGCACGCTGCTTTTTTTCCTGCTTTTTTGCTGCTTTTTTGGCTGCAGTTTTGTCAGCAGAACTTTCTGACATCTGACTTCCCAGCAAAGTCTATGAGAAGTCAGATTTGTCATGCGCACACTGCAGTTTATTTGTCAGCATTTTTTTTGTCAAAAGTTTGTGACAAAAAAAATGCAGCATGTTCATTCTTCCTGCGTTTTTGTCAACATTTGTCACCCATTGAAATCAATGAGGGCATCAAAAACGCAGGAAAAATGCATGCTAATCACAAGTGGTGCATTTTACCTGCCTTTTACCTGCGTTTTTGCTAGCAAAAACGCAGGTGATTTGTCAGGAAGTGAGGTCAGGCAAGTGGTCCCGTCTCGTCCTCCACGTGTTCCCCGAAGTACCGCTGTCCCCAGGGGAGATGATGTGGAGGACGGGGACTATCCGCAACGGCAGCGAGAGTGGGATGGACATTGGCAGCTGAAAACATTGATTTTTCCCTCTCGCTGCTGCCGCCGCTGATAGTCCCGTCCTCCACGTGTTCCCCGAAGTACCACTGTCCCCAGCGTGCACGCACAAGGGAGATGATGTGGAGGACGGGGACTATCAGCAGCGGCGGCAGCGAGAGGGAAAAATCAATGTTTTCAGCTGCCAACGTCCATCCCCCTCTCGCTGCCGCCGCCGCTGATAGTCCCGTCCTCCACGCTCCTGCCGGCTCCACGCTCCTGCCGGCTCCACGCTCCTGCCGGCTCCATGCTCCTGCCGGCTCCACGCTGTAGCGCGATCAGCTGAGCTGTCACTGAGGTTACTCGCGGCCACCGCTGGATTCAGCGGTGGCCGCGGGTAACCTCGGTGACAGCTCAGCTGATCGCGCGGCTGTCTTCATTAGCTGCATGGAGGTGACCGGAGCGGCGGTGTCTGCTGCTTCTCCGGTCACCTCCATGCAGCAGAGCTGGACGCGACGCTGGAGCATGCTGGATTACGCCGGACATGGAGGCCTTTGTCGGGGTTAATAAATTGGTAATGAGGGAATGTGTTTGTGTTTTTTATTTCTAATAAAGGATTTTTTTCTGGTGTGTGTGTTTATTTACTGTAATTTACAGATTAATCATGGAGGGTGTCTCATAGACGCCTGACATGATTAATCTAGGATTTAGTGGCAGCTATGGGCTGCCATTAAGTCCTTATTACCTCGATTTGCCAACGCACCAGGGTAAATCGGGAAGAGCCGGGTACAGTCCCAGAACTGTCGCATATAATGTATGCGGCAATTCTGGGCGGCTGCTGACTGATATTGTTAGGCTGGGGGGCTCCCCATAACGTGGGGCTCCCCATCCTGAGAATACCAGCCTTCAGCCGTATGGCTTTATCTGGCTGGCATTAAAATTGGGGGGGACCGCACGCCAGTTTTTTTTAATTATTTATTTATTTCTAATTTTTTTTTTTCCAATTCAACAAGCTTTATGGGCTTGTTTGAACTGAAAAATACATGAAACAATTGTTGACAAAACTGCAGCCAAAAACGCACCAAAAAAGCAGCAAAAATGCACCAAAAAAGCACCTACATTTTTTGTGACATTTCCAGGCTCTCTCTGACAAGGTGCAGTTTTGGCTGCAGTTTTGGCTGCAGTTTTGGCTGCAGTTTGTGAACACGAAAAAGAAGCAGCGTGCGCATGTAGCCTTAGTAGCAGCTGTGAGCTGCGATTACTTTTTTTATCACCCTGCTTCCCACTGCACCAGGGCAATTGGGAGGAGCCGAGTAAAGTGCTGGGATTGTTACATCAAATGAATGCGACACTCATGGGCAGCTGCATGCTGCTATATTTATCCTGGGGAGGAGCCCAATAACCATTGCTCTCCCCAGCATGAGAACACCAGCCCCCAGCTGTCGGGCTTCATCATGGCTGGGTATCAAAATTGGGGGAACAGCTTGTTGTTTTTTTAGATAATTTATTTAAATAAAAAAAAACCCGCGTGCGGTTCCTCTTATTTTGTTACACAGCCAAGATAAGCGCACAGCTGGGGGCTGCAGCCTGTTGTATGCTTTATCTTTGCTGGTATCATAATTTGGGGGGACCCTATACCAAATGTTTTATTAATTTTGTTTTTATACCACAATAGACACACATAGCGGTTGTGATTGGAAGCAGTCAGCTGGCACGCTGCTGCCACTCAGGGTGGGGGCTCGTCTGACTGCAATCAATCACAGACGCCAGTGGGCGGGTAATTTAGTGCATATGCATGAAGGCTAATGTGCGGCACCGGAAGTAAGTGATCGGTTGCAGGAGCAGTTACAGCCGCACCAGAGCCTTGGTAAGTATAGCGCACTTGCTCCTATCCACTCATCCATTCTACCACCATTTTTAATCTCCAGATTCTCGTCACTATAGACTTATGTGGGGACCGGCATCTGTCCAGATAAATCCCAGGCCGGATTTTTTTTAATCCGGTTAGGTCCACCGGTCCTGGTTATCTGCAAGTTCGCCCATCACTACTTATATTATGTTCAGGAGATGGAATCCTAACACTAATAGTTCCCTAGTAGATGCCTTTGTTTCCTGCATTGTTTTTCTTTTTTTTATTAAGAAAGAATACAAAACTGCGGTATATAAACAAGGCAACGTAGATTGTAGAATCTCCTTGATTCAGATTTAACTCCAAAGGAGCATTTTTCTTTGTAAAATCATAGGTATAACATTTATGAAATGGCACCGTGCCCGTTTGCGGTGCTATTGTATCCTTAGCCAAGAAGAAGTTCAAGAAGATAAGACATCTGGGGTAGTTTAATAAGATGCTGGATCACATGCAGAGTTGTTTGGCACTTTTTTCCTGCTGTGCCGTGCATCACAAATTTTTGCTGTGAGTTTCACATATGCATATGTTACATTGCCTTGTCTGCTGCCCATCCTGACCTCTTTGTGGCCACTGCTTATGATTGAACCCTACTTGTCCTGTCTGGCTCCATTTCCTGCCAGCTGCCTTAGTACTTAGTGTCTTTATTCCTTCTTTGTGCCATTGCCAACATAGACTACTTGAGGGGTAATGGGTATCACCCTTGTGATTTCATGTGGGAAGGCTCCATGCCTTGCACAGGTTTTAGGAAACGTTGTCACCAGATGTCCAGATACAAGCTGGATACCTTATTAAACGATCTCTTAGAGCTGAGGACTTTCAAATATGATTATACAACTTTTCTGACATAGATTTTCACAATAAAGACATGTTCACATAGGGGGGGTTTTGGCGGTAAAAAATAACGAGTTTTATCTAGTGGAAACCGCTTCAGGGAATGCTGGTGTTTTACATTTTTGTTATAGTTAATGTTTTGTTAACAATTCCTGAAGCATTTTGTTAAATTTTTCATAGGTACTAATTTCAAACATGTTTTATTTTTTTTTTTCTTTTACTGTTTTTTGAATTTTTTTTTTTTTTTTACTCCATTTTCTCTTTTTTTGTAACAAATTTTTTATTGTCCTCTATCATACAAAAGTAGAGAAATGCATTTTCAATGTGAAACACATAACACTCCTATACATCCATTCTGAGAATACAAGTATATAAAATAATAACATGAAGAAATGGGCAAACCTGAAGCTCACATTCCTAACAGACAGATCTACTCATCATTATTCCTACAAACAGCTCACCACGACATCCACTAATTTACACATTTGTGTCTCTCAGTCCTGGACAAGTCCCCTTGCTTGTTCACATTCCACTCCAGTCTTGTAGTATGTTTGTGTGCGGTTTTTACCATAGCGATATTGCAACGTGTAAAGCCCCCTTAAGGCAATTTTCTTCTTTTTTTTTTTTTAAATCCATTAATTAAATCTCAATAAAATGCCCATGCATTTTGGGATGTTTTTGTAGTCTACCCATTGATTCCTATTGTAATATAAGTATCTACTTCATAATGGAAACCTCTTGAAGAATGGCCAGGCCACTTCATTTAAACGCTTGTTATTTTGGAAACCTAAATTTAATAAAGGAAAAAATTGATTATAAGCATAAATCTATGAATAGCCAAGTCATTTTTCATTAGAAATGAAAAGGTCGAGTATTACAAGTGTTTGTATGACCAATTTTTTTCAGAGTGGTCTCATTCCAAAAGACTTTTCAAAACACTGTGTGTACACATACCCTAAGAAAACCTTCCGTATCAGGTTTTAGAGATTTGCTTAGTAATGTATGTAGTTTATGTTGTAAAATCTTTAATAATAAAAAACTCTAAAATTTATTGGACTGCTCTTCCTTTTCCACTTAAAGTTATCAATGATTGAGAATAGAGTTTTATACATGGATCCACAATCTCTTACACCTAGGAAATTGTCCCCTTCCCAGCCAAAAATACCAGCCCTCAGCCGCCCCAGAATTGGCGTATCCATTAGATAACCGAATTCGGGCATTTTGCCCGACTCTTCCCAACTGCCCTGTGCGGTGGTACTTGGGCTAATATTGTGGGGGGTTGATGTCAGCTGTGTAATGTCAGTTGGCATCAAGCCCTGGTGTTAGTAATGGAGAGGAGTCTATCACACACCCCCATTTACTAACCCAATAATGAAAAAAACACACACAAAGGAAAAAAAAAACTTTGAATAAAAACTTCCCCACTCAATCCCTTGTTCATCAATTTACTATCAAAAATGTTCCCACAAAGCTTCTCCATCGTAGTCCACGTTCTCCTAATTCAGCTACGGCGAAAGCTCTTTACAGGCACCAGGTAGTAACGACAACTCTTTTCAGCATCGATGGTTCTCGCTGAGCGCAGCCTTGAGCCGGTGGCTGCAATGAGAGTTATCTTACTCAGCGTCTGTGAATAGCTGTACTTTACTGCTATTTACAGTTGCCGGAGCTGCATTCGGGAAACGATAGACTATGACGGAACTGCGTGGAAATATTTTTGATAATAAATTGGTGGATGAGATATAGTGTGGGTGAATCTTTATTCAAATATACTATTTTTTTTCTTGTGTGAATATTTTGGGTTTTTTTGGATTAAGGAGTTAGTAATGGCGGTGTCTGATTGACACCCATCCATTACTAAACCCTAAGCTTGATGCCAGCTGACATAAGCCCCAAAAAATATTAGCCCTATTGCCACTGCACCATGGTAATCAGGAAGAGACGGGCAAAGTACCATTGGATGCACCAATTTTGGGGCGGCTGAAAAGTGGTACTTGTGGTTCGGGAAGTGCCAAAGAATTATGGACCTTCCCAACCTGGTCATAACAGCACCCAGCTGTCTACTTTACATTGGCTGGTTATTAGATATAGGGGGGAATCACATATTGTGTTTTAAAATTATTTATTTAGTTACCAGCAGTGACATGGAAGTCAGAGATGCATCCAGGTGTCTTCCACCATGCTGTTCACATTCCATTTGAGAGCGGTTTCCATCCATGTCAGCAATTTTGCTACCCCCAGCTCTCCTGTCTTCTGAAAAAATGCTCTACTTTCCCATTGACTTCCATTACACTCGTTGCTCGAGTCAAGCCTGTCTGAGTGTTCGACCTGCTTAATTCAAGTACGAAGTACTCAAGCATTTTAGAGCTCGCTCATCACTAGTGAGGCTGTGAGGGAAGAAGACAGATGGATATATGAAGACGTGAGGGAGGAAAACAAACTGTGTGCTCATGGTTATACTAAATAACTTCAAACCGTGTAGAAGGAAATGCCCCCAGAGAAAAGAGTTTCAACATAGAAGAGATTAAAAAAACAGCTATGAGGGTGTCTGAAAACTTAACCATTTTTTGCATTGAAATTTACTTAAGTGCAACATTATAGAAACTTACTCACATATGTCTTATTTATTTTACATATACAGAGGTGCAGAAAGATTGTGAATAATATCACAATTAACCGATTACATAGTTTTCTTAATTATAATAATAATTATAATAATAATAATAATTATTATTATTATTATTATTATTAAGCTCGTTTATGTTGCGCCATCTTATTTTGCAGCACTCTATATTGCCATCACTCAGCGTCCCCACCGAACCTCACAATCAAAATTCCTCATCAGTATGTCTTTGGAGTGTGGGAAGAAACCTTAGAATCCAGAGCGAACCCACGCAAACATGGGGAGTGCATACAAACTTCTTGCAAATATTGTCCTTGGTGAGACTTAAACCCAGGACCCCAGCGCTGCAAAGCAACAGTGCCAACCATCCCCTCTCATATGACCCACAAAAACCACTAGCGTCAATTGAGGGTTATGTTAATGGATTAACCCCACCACGTTCATCCAGGATTGGTGCCTACAACATTGTTGAAACTTTCATCTATTTTCTTTAATTGGGGATATAGACAAAAGGAATACATTTCTAAAATTGTGCAAATTAAAAAAAAATAATTTACTCACCAAAGCATTACATTTGGACCATTGTGTCTTCTACAGATAAAGCCAGTGAGAAAGAAATAGAGAGAAGTCCCAGTCCCCTATATTCCAAAGATTGTCCAGTGAAAAATCAGGAAATCCCACAGGATCGTCAGGTAGGTGGAATTCTAAAACGCTGCACATGATAATGTTTAATATCCGGTTAGTCAATGGTGACTTTTTTTTCTGCTTCTGCGTCTTTAAAATCCTTTCTTATTTGTATGTTATTTGATTTTATTTTTTTGCTTATATGGTGAATTAGGTTACATATGTAAGTGATATAAAAGGTGAAGATATAATAGAAGGAGAGAGATATGTGGGTGTAACTCAGCTGTGTGAAGAGGGGGACATGTCTACAGATGTCACCACAGGTAAATGATTACTACTAACTTTACAATAAGTCACATCCTCTTTTTATTGTTTCTTCACAATTTTTGCTTTTCTTATATTCTCCTTTGCCAATACAATGTTACCTAAAAAGTCAAATTACAACCTGCAGGATGAACATTAAAGAGAATTCTAGTTGTTTTCTTGGCCTTTAAATTCCATAGATCTCAATCTGATAGACGTGTGAGATCAGTAGTGGTCCTACCCCACAATTCAGTACTTGAGGGGTATTCCCATCTCAGACTTTTGTAGTATAGCCACATATGCCATAAATATTTGATTTATTATGGTCTCTCCTCTGAAACCGAAAACTATCTTGATAATGGGACTCCATCTCATGCTGCTCTGCGTTCACTTCTATTTGATTGCTTTCAGAAACAGTGCCTCACTAGTCAATGAGTTGTGTGTTATTGCAGCTTAGCTCCATGAATAAATGGAGCAGAGCTGCAATACCACATAAAGCATGTGATGCGTTTGTGAAAAAAAGAACCATTTTTCTTTATTATGTTTTTTTTTTATTTGAACCATAGATACATCTAACTAAAAGAGCTAAAAACACTGAAGCAACAAACTGCGCAAAATCAAAATTATGTCAGTTTCAAAACTTTTGGCCACGACTGTATACCTGGCAGGACAGAGCTTTTTGATCAGCCGCTGTAAAGCCTGCTTTACATGCTTCAATAGATCTTTCAATCCGTCGTCGGGGTCAAGTTGTAAGTGACGCACATCCGGCATCGTTCGTGACGTATTTGCGTGTGACACCTACGTGCGATCAAGATTGAACACAAATACGGTGATCGCATACACGTCATTTATTCCTCATACATTGGACGTTTTGTTGTACGAACATAGTCAATTGAAACGTGTGACATCCCTCATACGGTTTTGCAAATCCAACTTTTATACGTCAGAAGCTGTGCGGGTGTGTTGTTGAACGTCAAGTTTTTACGCCCATCCCCATACATTTAAATAATCGCACTTGCGTTACGGCTTAATCTCTCTTTAAATGGCATCCTGCAATGCCTTGAAACACTGCCATGATTCATAAACATTATTAAAATCAAGCCATTACCTAGTAAGTTACAAAAACAAGAATGACCATTAAAGGGAAAAAAAAAAAACAATTTGCAATTTTAACGCACGTGCGATATTTTTATAGTGGGTTGCCAGATTAAACATGCATTGCAAGCCTTTAATAGTCTTGAATGCAAAGCACATAGTTCTGGTGTATTTTATAAAACAAAAAAATAACGTAATTGCGTCAATTGATGGTTGTAATTTAAATTTTAAAAAGGGTGCACAATGCATACGTCAGAAAACACATGATCTAAAAGATCGCACACAAAATTGATCAATTACAAAAAGACTACTAACGCACGTGTGACAGCAAATAAACAACCTACGTGCGATCTCATTAAATTGCATAGGCAACCTGGGCGTGTCACATCGCATACGAGATCGCACACCTAATTGTAAGGTGTAAAGCTGGCTTAAGTCTTCTGTACAGGAAGGGCTCAGAGTACTCTCCCTAAGCAGATATTTGAATGGCATGTTGCAGAAGTATTGGAACAGGAAAAGCAATTACTTGTTTGTACAGCTTTAGCAAGTACCGTACAGTGCTGGCCAAAAGTATTGGCACCCCTGCAATTCTGTCAGATAATACTCAGTTTCTTCTTGAAAATGATTGTAATCACAAATTCTTTGGTATTATTATCTTCATTTATTTTGCTTGCAATGAAAAAACACAAAAGAGAATGAAACAAAAATCAAATTATTGATCATTTCACTCAAAACTCCAAAAATGGAGTATTGGTACCCTTAGCCTAATACTTGGTTGCACAACCTTTAGCCAAAATAACTGCGAACAACCGCTTCGGGTAACCATCAATGAGCTTCTTACAATGCTCTGCTGGAATTTTAGACCATTCTTCTTTGGCAAACTGCTCCAGGTCCCTGAGATTTGAAGGGTGCCTTCTCCAAACTGCCATTTTGAGATCTCTCCACAGGTGTTCTATGGGATTCAGGTCTGGACTCATTGCTGGCCACTTTAGTAGTCTCCAGTGCTTTCTATCAAACCATTTTCTAGTGCTTTTTGAAGTGTGTTTTGGGTCATTGTCCTGCTGGAAGACCCATGACCTCTGAGGGAGACCCAGCTTTCTCACACTGGGCCCTACATTATGCTGAAAAATGTGTTGGTAGTATTCAGACTTCATAATGCCATGCACACAGTCAAGCAGTCCAGTGCCAGAGGCAGCAAAGCAACCCCAAAACTTCAGGGAACCTCCACCATGTTTGACTGTAGGGACCGTGTTCTTTTTCTTTGAATGCCTCTTTTTTTTTCCTGTAAACTCTATGTTGATGGCTTTTCCCATAAAGCTCTACTTTTGTCTCATCTGACCAGAGAACATTCTTTCAAAACGTTTTAGGCTTTCTCAGGTAAGTTTTGGCAAACTCCAGCCTGGCTTTTTTATGTCTCGGGGTAAGAAGTGGGGTCTTCCTGGGTATCCTACCATACAGTCCCTTTTCATTCAGACGCCGACGAATAGTACAGGTTGACACTGTTGTACCCTCGGACTGCAGGGCAGCTTGAACTTGTTTGGATGTTAGTCGAGGTTCTTTATCCACCATCCGCACAATCTTGCGTTGAAATCTATCTTCAATTTTTCTTTTCCTTCCACATCTAGGGAGGTTAGCCACAGTGCCATGGGCTTTACACTTCTTGATGACACTGCGCACCGTAGACACAGGAACTTTCAGGTCTTTGGAGATGGACTTGTAGCCTTGAGATTACTCATGCTTCCTCACAATTTGGATTCTCAAGTCCTCAGACAGTTCTTTGGTCTTCTTTCTTTTCTCCATGCTCAATATGGTACACACAAGGACACAGGACAGAGGTTGAGTCAACTTTAATCCATGTCAACTGGCTGCAAGTGTGATTTAGTTATTGCCAACACCTGTTAGGTGCCACAGGTAAGTTACAGGTGCTGTTAATTACACAAATTAGAGAAGCATTACATGATTTTTCAAACAGTGCCAATACTTTTGTCCACCCCCTTTTTTATGTTTGGTGTGGAATTATATCCAATTTGGCTTTATGACAATTTTTTTTTATTTTTTTCATTGAAGACAAAAATAAATGAAGATAATAATACCAAAGAATTTGTGATTGCAATTATTTTCAAGAAGAAACTGAGTATTATCTGACAGAATTGCAGGGGTGCCAATACTTTTGGCCAGCACTGTACTGCTTCTCAGCAGGGGCATAATGATTGCAAGGAGTATGTGGAGAATATACAGAGAATATCATCATATTGCTGGCTCCTGGATGTGCAGTGCGTTAGCAAGGATATTTTCGGCACCGTATGATTTAATCGCGCTACTACACAAATAAATGGGAGACATACCATCATCTATAAAATCAAGTGTAATATTAAGAGACACTAGAGTTGCCTGGAAGGCTGTCAGGAAAATATATAGACTACCTTTTAGGTCGTCAAAGTATGTCTCGATGTGGAAAGATCCTAACTTTATGCAAGGTCGCCAAAATAAATTATTTGCAGAATGGAAACTGAGGGGCATTAACAAAATAGGAGATTTATTAGTCGTAGAAAGAGGAAAAGTCCTTCCTTGCAGGGGTTCTCTGCAAAATGTAATTTGGGAAGTTATCAAGTATTAAAATTCTACCAAGTATTGCTCCATTACAAGTCACTGGTAACAGGTTTAGGCAAATCAGAGAAGATGGGAAATTTCGACATGCTGGTGAGTAAGGCAGGAAGCTGTGACTCCCTATGTACCATTTACGGTAAAATACGGAATGAGACCCAAATAAGCTGGAAAGAAGACATTCTCTAGCTGGGATAAAGCTATTAAGGACCCTGAACTATATAGCAACATATTGGAAGGCTGGAGTAATATTAGAAAAATTATGATTAACAAACAGTGGAGACAAAAGTATTTTAAAATAATCCATAGTGCCATATACGCATTTAATCTCTCCATTCACAATGTGCCAGATCACTATTTAACAGCTTGCCCAAGGTATAATCTGAACAAAGCAAATCTTATTGCCTGTGAGAATGCCATAGTAATCAAGAAACATGGAAGGAAATTATTGATTACATTAAGAAAATTTGGAACATTGTAATCTCAAAGACCCCTCAGACATGCATTTTTCACTATATCACGCTAAATAAGGAAGAAATGCGTCGAAAACCAGCAATTCCACATATAAATCATATAGTGCTGTTCGCCAAAAAGGTATAATCAAACATTGGCTGTAGAAACGAACTTCAAGGATATCGGAAGTAATGGAGCTTCTTAAAAAATGAATGACTTTGGACAAAGTAGAGACAGAGAAACAAAAAGAAAGGACTACCGAAAAATTCTGTAGAAAATGGAGGACCTTTATTGAACATACGCAACCAGAAATATCAATCCTGATGATTTCAATCAAATTCTAATTATTAATAAATGTTCTAACAAGAAAATATGTTTTTGTAAAATGAGAAAGTTATATTTTATGAGTAAAGAAAGGCAATGGACTTCAGATATTCTCAACGGTGAATGTCTTTAGATGTGTATGCCTTTATTTATTTATTTATTTATTTAATAAAGTTTGAGCATGGTGAGAGCTGAAAAACTATGCATTGCAAGGCACAAAGCAGGACATTAGTTTGATTGCTAGTCTGTGAGGAGAGAAATTACTTTTGTACGGGTCCAAACAGGGCATTATTGTTATTGTATGGGGTAAAAGTAGCCTTGTTATTGTGTTATGGAGGCAAAGGTAGCAATATTATTATTGTATGGAGCCACAAACGTGACATTATTATTGTACAGGGCACAAAGGTAACGTTATCATTCTATAAGGGAACAAAGGGGGCAGTACTAATGTACTAAGATGCAAAGGGAGCATTATTGTTATACAGTATGGAAGTGTGTAGAGGGCATTATTATTGTATGAGGGCACAAGTGGAGACATAATTATTGTATGTTGGTACAAATGGGGACTTAATTATTGGCGTTGGGCCTAGAACTGGTACATCATTTTTGTTAGGGTGCACAAACTGGGATATAATTATAATTATTGTATGAGACACAAAGTAGGTAATTGGAGAGGAAATATGACTTTTGCATTGAGGGAGTTAAATTACTATGTGGAAGCATAGGGTCGACACTATAACTGTGTGAAGAGTGATAGGGGAGTGGTGTTAGTGGTGAGGGGGCACAAAATTGGTATATATCAATGTGGGATGGAATTATTACTGTGTAGGTCACAATTTAGTTTATTTAAAGGTAGGTAAAAGCAATAAGACGAAAATGTATGTGTCGCCCCTGAGTGTCAGATGCCACAGGGTACTGCATCTAACCTGGATTCCTGGAAGACCAGTGCTGGTAAACACCACAACACACACATCCACGCCCTTTTCCCCAGACTGGGTATCAGGCTAGAGACGGAACTGATGGATGGCCACCTTTTGGTCAGGACTCATCCAATCCACTATTCAGATCCTTGGGAGGAGGTGCTAGTCAGTGCAGTGGACGGGAGGTGGACATCTTGTCAGATAGTAAAAAGTCAGACAGACATTCAGTCAGAAGTTGACGTGCTTACAGAAAGTGTAAAGTGGCTTATTGGGCTAAAGGATTACGGTTGCCAGGGAGAGTACGGTGTGAGTACTGACTGGTCCGAGCACCGGAAGGGTGCAGAGCCCTAGTTCAGGAAGACTGTTCAAGCTCACCTGATAAATCTGCCTTGTGAGGGAATCATCACGGTTCCTCACCAATGTTAGTGTCCGGGACACAGCAGCAAAGAGGGAACCCGGGAACGGGGACAGAGGTACGACCCAAGAGAGGTTCAAGCTGCCTGCCATACGGGCCAGGACTGTGACAACAGGAGGGGACCCCAAAATGCTTCAGGCCATGGGGACCCACCAACTACAGACGGGTGCATGGAAGTAAGGCTCACCAGGTGACTACACCGGCACTGGGATTAAGGGAATACCGAATCACCTGAGACCCAGATAGGTAGAGAGCAGCACCAGCCGGGTTGCAGCTACTCCAAACCTGTGAGTAAAGCACAAGCTAAACCACAGCCCCTGTGCTGTCTGAATTGTTCCTGCATGTCTGCATCACCATACTATCATCACCAGCATCCTCCCCTGGGGCCTAGCTTGACTTGCGGAGAGCCCTAACATCTAAGCTGCCTAATACCACCAGCCCCAGCAGTGAGAGACTTTGCAGCGGCAGCTTTCCCCATATAACCACATACCGTAAGTGTCGTCACAAAAAAAAATATTTCACTTTTACAATTCCCCTTTTTATTTATTCCCCTTTTTAAGCGACCCCCAGGGTCACGGAACCGGGCAATGGCCACCCATGATATGTCCCAGTGAAACAAAGCCCGGGACTGAGTACCCCAAAGCCCTGGAGTGTGTCATGTATGTATGTATGTATGTATGTTACATTCTGCAGAAACAAGATTTGGATGGTAAGTTGTCATTCTGTTCTGGGTCAGAGAAGAGAAGGGACGAGGGAAATAATTGCCTGCAATCACAGAGAACATCACCAGTGAGTTACTGAATGTATCCATACATACACATATTTAGTATGGTGACCAGAAAATTGCCCACAGGAAAATTGCCCACATGAAAATTGCCCACAGGGAAAATTGCCCACAGGGAAAATTGCCCACATGGAAAATTGCCCACACGGAAAATTGCCCACACGGAAAATTGCCCACACGGAAAATTGCCCACACGGAAAATTGCCCACATGGAAAATTGCCCACACAGAAAATTGACAAATTCCAGCATCAGAAAGTTTCATATCTATGATATTTGAGGTGCAAGGTGAGGATGTTCACATGATATGTGAAAAATGTCCACAGAAAATTGCCAACAGACATGAATGCCCACTAGGATTGGGGACCATGTAACCCAGAATGGGAACATATATACCAGGAAGGGGGCATATATACCAGGATGGAGACAATGTGGACCATACATACCAGGATGAGGACCTTATATACCAGCATTGGGAGATATATACCAGGATGAGGACATATTCACCAGGATGAGGACATATTCACCAGGATGATAGGCATATATACCAGGAGGGGGAGGGGAGGCAGTTCATAACTCTTGGTAGAAGTTAGAACACTAAGGGCCCATACATGTGAAAAACATGTGTGAGTAGTGGGAGCAGGTCCAAATTTCACACTGGGGCCCATTGGACTCTAGTTACACCACTGCAAAAACACAGTGCCGCCACTAGGAATTTCAGGACCCCATACTGGCAAAATTTCTGGGCCCCCTTGAGACTCTGCATAGGTTTCACCCCAGCTCTGTCTCCACCCCTCAAACCTTCCACACTCCTGACGCCATGCTTGGAAAAACGTGTGTGTGCATATATATATAATCTAATATATAAAGCTGTATGTATCTATGTGTGTATGTCCGCTAAAGGAATCCGCACCGTCACATTTACAATCACGAAATTTTCCAGATGCCTCATGTGAGTCAGGGACTGTCAGACTATGTTTTTATGTATAATCTTTCTTTATTGAGTAGAAGAAAGACAAAAAAAAAATAAAAATAAAGAAGCATAGAGAAAACATACAAGCATCCAAGGTTATAGATAGATCATTGCGTATGATACCACAGTTTGAATAACATTTCTATAACATATTTCCACTAATGACTTAAAATCATTCGAACACTGTTTCAGTTCTTGCGTTCCGCCCTTTCTGTATCACAGACTAGAGACTGCTGTCTGCTTATTTAATGAGAAAAAAAAAAAAAACAAAAAACCTATCCTATCTTGCGTATTTTATAACATATTCCTCATGTCCTGTGTTTCCTCTCTTCATTGGCGAGAACTTGATAACTAAACTTCCCGTACAACCTTGAACCATATCCTAGCTCTACTGATTGTCTCTTTATCAGTGAATTTAAAAGAAATAATAATAAAAAAAACAAAAAACCGAAAGAGATGAGAAAAGAAGGGAAATAAGTAGTCATGCATGAAATAGAAAAGAAAGCTGAAGAAACTAGGAAGGAGAAGGGGGGACATTTTAAGGGTTAGGAGGGAGGGGGGGGGCCGCAAACAGGCCTATCATAGCCCTTCTACTATCTCTGCTCGTACTGCACCTACTGAACCTTCAAAATAACTTATGGTAATCGTCTGAACTTTTAAATATTATCCATGGCGTCCAAATTCTCAGGTATCTTTCAATGTGTCCCTCTGCCTCTGCCACTAGTTCCTCCATATGATGTATGTGCTCAAATTCCTGTGTCCATTCCCTCAAGGACGGGGCCTCCTGTGTTCTCCAATGTCTTGGAATCACTGCTCTTGCTGCTGCCAGACAAAACCGCAGTATATCCCCTTTTTGAGCTTTAATTGACCCGGGGAGCATTGACATCAAGGCTATTTGTGGGGTCTGTGGTGTTCCTCTCCCTGTTATTTTTGTATATGTTTGAAAGACTGCCTCCCAGAATGGCTTGACTTTAGCACAGTCCCACCATATATGTATCATTGTACCCTTTTTCGTTCCACATCGCCAGCACATCTCGGAAACCGAAGGAAAAATTCTGTGTAGCCTCACCGGATACTGATACCATCTTGTTAGGATCTTATAATTCTTCTCTTTGGTGTACCCAGCAATCGACATTTTATGTGTAAATATATAAGCTTTCTGTTTTTCTGCGTCTGTGAATGTCGTTTCCATTTCTTCCTCCCACTTGGTCATATATGACGGATCCTAGCCCGCAGAGGGATCTGCCTGTCCTATCATCTTATATATAAGTGACATCAAATGCGTGGGTATAGTATCCTGCATAAATAATGTCTCGAAGGGTAAGGCCATGCCCTCTGATATTCCATCCATTCCTTGTGTCTTAGAGTTAACAAATGAATAGAGTTGTCTATATTCTATCCAGGATAATTTCTGGGGAGGTTCCATGGTTTGCATATCCTCAAAGGATCTTAATTTAGACCCCCTAAGGGTATGATAAATCCTACCATCCTGTTGTGCTCTCCATCGTAGAAATTTGGCCCGACCGACTCCCGGGGGGAATTCTGGATTGGATATAATAGGAGCAAGGAGAAAGGGGCAACCCACCAATCCGCCATTCTGTTTAACCTGATCCCATGTCCTCAGTGTAGCCTTAATAAAAAGACTTGCCGCAAACAGTCTCACCCCTTCCCTGGACCCAACCCATGGTAGATATTTTAGTGGAATTGATGAGCTTTCCTGTTCAAGTTTGACCCATTTCTTATTCTGATCGTTAAAATGCCAGTCAAACATTCGAATCATCAGTGCCGCCCGATGATATCTGCGCACATCTGGGAGTCCTGCGCCCTCTGCAGTGATATGCCTAGTAAGTGTGTGATATTTTATTCTAGCCCTAGAGTGTCCCCATATAAATTTGTATAAATTGAGTTAGGGTAGACCTGAGTGTCCGAAAAAACCCGGTAGGGGGGAGAAGCGGGACTGCTTGAAATATATATAAAAACCGTGGAAGGATGTCCATTTTAAATGTGTTTATACGACCAAACCAGGACAAGGGTTTTTTATGATATGTCCTAAGCTCTTTGATTGTTCGTGTCAATAGCGGTAAATAGTTCTTGGAATACAATAGTTCTTGGAATACAATAATTCCAGATCTGCAGGGACATTGATGCCTAGATATTTCAGTGCCTGGGATTGCCATTTTAATGGGAAGTTACTTTGAGCTAATGAAACCTCTTGAGGCTGCAGTGTGACATTTAAGGCTTCAGTTTTTGAACAGTTAACTTTGAAATTACCTAAATCCCCAAATCTCTCAAACTCCGCTATCAAAGAGGGGAAAGATATGTGTGGCTGAGACACGTATATCAACAAGTCGTCCGCATATAGCGCCGTCTTGTATGTTTTCCCCCCTACGTCTATACCGTGCACATTGGGATTTCTCCTGATTGCGTTGGCAAGATGTTCCATTGTAATTACATATAATAGCGGAGAAAGAGGGCACCCCTGCCTTGTTCCATTTCTGATTTGTATAGACTGTGATAAGAAGCCATTCGCCTTTATCCTTGCCGATGGACATGTATAAAGGGCCAATACTTTATTCAAAAAGCCAGGGCCTATCCCTATTTGTTTTAATGCCGCCCTCAAGAAGTCCCACTGTACTCGATCAAACGCTTTTTCTGCGTCTACTGATAGTATTCCCAGGGGCTGATTCGTGCTTTTAGCGTGGGCTATAAGCAGTAAAGTTTTATTGACATTGTCCCGCGCCTCCCTACCCTGTATGAATCCTACTTGGTCTGTATCAATGATGGAGGGGAGCAGGGGAGCCAGCCTGTTGGCCAAGATCTTGGAGAATAACTTTATATCTACATTGAGTAAAGATATTGGTCTGTAATTCGACACTATCATGGGGTCTTTGCCAGGTTTCGGAAGGACCGTGACATGTGCCTCCAGTGACTGAGCCGCAAAGGGAGTCTCCGTTGAGATTGCATTAAAGACCTTAGTCAGAAATGGGGTAAGCAATTCCCGAAATGTTTTATAAAATGTAGGAGAAAATCCGTCCGGGCCCGGACTCTTCCCATTTGGGGTATTCCTAATTGCTTCTCCCACTTCCTCCTCTGAGAACCGGTTTTCCAGTTGTTGCACTTCCTCATTTTTCAGAGTTGGCAAGGCCGTGTCCATCATATATCCCTTAATGCGCTCAGTCAAAGCCTGTGACGACATGCCAGAGAACCTCCCTTGGATGTTATACAGTTCCGAGTAGAAACCCCTCAATTCTTCCAAGACCTCCGCCGGGTTGCTCGCTTCCCCTCCTCCCCGTTTCCGCAAGCTAGGTATAAATGTTGTAAGATTGCGGGGATGTAGAAGGTTGGACAAGGATCTGCCGCATTTGTTAGAATGCTGATAGAGGAAGCGCTTATAATGGTTCCGGTATCGGAGAAATCTTTCATTCAGCACTGTCCTAAGTTCCTCTCTGTATTTTGTGAGTTCTGCTAGTGTTACCCTCAACTGCCTATTTTTGTGTGCTGTTTCCAACTTATGAATCTTGTCCAACAGTTCTTTTATGCAGATATTCTTTATTTTTTTGGTACGCGCCACATGCTTTATCAGCACCCCTCTTATGACACACTTGAATGCCTCCCACTGCAGGGGCATCGAAGTGGAGTCCGTTTCGTGAGAGGACATGAAGACCCCAACCGTCTCCCTGATGTCAGTCATACAGATTACATCTTTGAGCAAGTTATCGTTGAGTCTCCATGTCCACTCCCGCTTCCTCCCATCCGGGGGAACAAAGGCCAAAAAGACAGGGGCGTGATCGGACCAAACTATACTACCAATCGTGGGATTCGGTCTCCAGGCCAAAACACACTGACTCACTAAAAATAGATCTATGCGGCTGTACGAATCATGAGGGGTGGAATAAAAGGTGTAGTCCCTACCCGTAGGATGCATGCTGCGCCACACGTCGTTAAGGTGCATCTGATGTATGTCCCGCTTCAGAGAGGTCAATCTTTTTGTGGAAATGTTGCTCCGTCCAGCCGAGGTATCTACTAAGGGATTCAAAGACAGACTAAAATCTCCCCCCAGAATCATTATTCCCTCTGCGAACTCGGATAGAACTTTTAGGAAGGCCCTGCATGTCTGTGTCTGTCCCGTGTTAGGGGCATACCATCCTGCCACCGTATACACTGTATCATATATCCGTAGTTTAACTATAATGTATCTGCCTTCTGCATCCTGTTTCGTGTCTAGAATGAGGCAGATTTCTGTGTATGGCCAGTGATACCCTCCTTGACCGGGATTCAGCATTGGCGCTGTGGAACCATGTTACGTAGTTGCGGTCTCTCAAGTTTGGGACATGTCCCACTTTAAAATGTGTTTCTTGAAGGAGCAATATGTGGACTTTCTGTTTGTGCATTTCAGCTAGTATTTGGGTCCTTTTTTGTGGCGTATTAAAGCCCTTTGTGTTGAAAGATCCAAATTTTAGTTCTGCCATGTCTATTTTTAGCTGTTAGACAAACAAGGGAAGGACACGAATGGACGGGGAAAACTGTCGGAGAAGGGTTGGAACAAGTGTGCTTTTTAAGAGATTTATAGCAAAAGATATAGGAAAGCCCAGAAATAAAGGAAGGAAAAGTAAATGGATATAGAGGTAAAAAAGAGGAAGAGAAAAACAAAAAAAAAATTTGTTCCCAAGTATAGGAAGGTGGTGATGAACTAAGGCACCAGCAACTATGTCCTGGTGTCCCAACCCACCTACTTTGTTGGGGGAGGCTGTATCTAACTATACCTTGTCCAGCACGGTATAGCACCCCCTCAAGTGCGGTAGACTTTCCAGGGAGAGTTGCTCCCCGCCGGCGCAGATCTGCATCCTCTATCTATATATAAATTTCCCATCTGTATTAACTGTGTTAATCCATAAATGATTTGGGACTTGGTCCAACATGTATTACTATGTCTCTACTCCATATACCTCTCTGTCTCCCCCATACTATATCATAAACAATTTCCTGATATTATTCCCCTTTCATATCAGAACCCCTATTTTCAGTTTGACTTTAACTATAACAATGAGCCATCTTCCGAACTTCAACTAAAATGTCCTCTTCGTGTGTTGTCTTTAGGAAAACTCAAAATTCTCTTTTTCCGCTTAGTGAGACTCCATATTCAGCCGAGATCCATAGGCGCCTCTCTTCGCCTCCTCTGTGGGGCTTCTTTAGGTGGGTCCACTCCGGGGGCCCCCGGAGGTAGGAATGGCCAGTCCCGAATCGTCACTGATGGGATTTGTTGGGCTGCGGTGAACGCAGGTATGCCCCCTGGGTGACTGAGGACGTGCATCCTTCCCGCCCTCCGGACTCTCAGGCGGAATGGGAAGCCCCAAGTGTACTGTATGTTCCGTTGGCGTAGTATGTCCAATAAGGGTCTCAAAGCCTTTCTCTTCTGGAGAGTCCACTTGGACAGGTCAGGTAGAATTAGGATCTTTTGCCCTTTAAAGGAGATATTGTCAAGTTTCCGTGCTTGGGCCATGATATTATCTTTCAACTTATACTTGTGTACTTTGCATATGACGTCTCTGGGGAACTCTGGATCCATTGCTTTAGGGCCCAGTGCTCTATGAGCCCTGTCTAGCTCCAGTGGAGAATCTATGGGTACATGCAGTATGTCATTGAAAATGTGGCATAAAGTCTCATCTAAGGCTGTATGTTCAACCGACTCAGGAATGCCGCGTACTCTAATATTATTAAGCCGGTTTCTGTTTTCCGCATCGTCTAGCATTTCTGCCAAGTACTGAAGTTGTATATTATGAGATGCATATCCAGCCTCCTGTTCTGTTGCCTTTACTGACAGTGCCTGTACTGTGGATTCTGCTGTTGTGACTCTTTCCCCCAGCTGTTGTACTTCATCTTTGAGTCCAGATAGTTCAGCCTTATATGAATTCACTAGTCTGGATATATACTGCTCCATATCCTTTTTTGTGGGGATGTTTTTAATATGTGAACTCAGCTCCCCAATGGTCCACCATAGCTGGCTGATATCTTGGCCCACCTGCACCCCTTCCTGACTATTAGTTTGTGGCATGTCAGTGTTTGGGGACTTACCAGGAGCTGGGAAGGTAGCTGTTGTTTTATTTGGCTGCAGCAGAATATGTGTCTGAGCTTGGGTGCCTGCTGCATGCTCTGTTCTGCTCCCTTCTTTAGCCCCATCTTCTCCTGCGCTCTCTGACCGCTTCTCCTCGGGCATTGCTCGGTGCCCTCCCACACTGCCTGTCTACCCGCTTGGCTCCGGCATCTCAGCGCCATTTTGCTCTTCCAGCGCGGCCGCCCCGTTTACTTTATTATCCTTGGGCTGGCCTGCACTCACCGCTCCCCGAGCTACCTCCACCTTCTCCGCTGCCTCCGCCGCC
Source organism: Anomaloglossus baeobatrachus (assembly GCF_048569485.1). NCBI lineage: Eukaryota > Metazoa > Chordata > Amphibia > Anura > Aromobatidae > Anomaloglossus > Anomaloglossus baeobatrachus. The sequence goes on along the minus strand of NC_134357.1, from coordinate 236,909,684 downwards.
CGCGTCACTTGCTCAGCTTCCTCCATCTCTGCAGCCGCCGCCATCTCTCTGCAGGACGCGCGGCTGCTTATGGTGGCTATTGCAGTGTCGGCCATTTTGGGATCGGGCCCTGCTGGCACTGTCCGCACCATATACCGCCGAATGCTCTGACCTGGGGTGCTTGAACGGGATGAGGTGAACTGGGGGTCTTCCTTCTTTCTTCTGTTGCCCATTCGTTTAGTTGGGGATCCTGAATTGTTTCTCTGGCGTGATGGATCCTCGCGCCGGCTGAGGAGCTGATGTAAAGCACGTCTCTATCCCTCCATGGCCAGGCCACGCCCCCAGACTATGTTTTTATGAGAAAATTTAACCCCACGCTTTAGTTTTTCACCAAAAATCCTGCCACCATTAAAGTCAACGGAGCTTGGAGCTACAGGTCATTAATAGGAACTGTGATTGGTTGCTATAGGAACAAAGGACATTCTTAGTATAAGAAGCTTATGATACGATAATATGATATCGGTGGGGAGACGGAGAGAGAGGCAGAGAGAGAAAGATAGAGACAGAGAGAGACAGACAGTGAGAGAGACAAATAGAGAGAGGCAGACAGGGAGCGAGGCAGACAGGGAGAGAGACAGGCAGGGAATAAGACAGACGGAGCGAGACAGACAGGGAGAGGGAAAGAGGCAGACAGGGAAAGAGGCAGACACACAGGCGGAGACAGACAGGGAAAGAAACAGACAGAGAGGGAGACAGGGAAAAATTTAACCCTTTGATTTATTAGGCTGTTGTTCAACTATTGGTTCTTTATATGTCTAAATCCATTGTAATTGTGGTTGAACCATCATCTCAGTGAATCTGCTTGTTTCAGTTTGAATTCTAATGAGAAACATATATGGAAATTTGATTAATATAAATTAACTAATTAATTTAGTATGCAGATGAGATAGGTGGGTCAGTCACAAAGGAAGTAATCCACTCATTGTGTGTATATATATGTGTGTGCATTCATTTAATCTATAGATGTGAAAAAGGCTCACTATTAGCCGAAACGCGTATTTACGCCTGTATATTATGATGGAATAAACTACAAAAATATTTCAGAAGATTTGGAGTGCCGGTCCTTTGTATTAATTATACTGTGGATGCCTTCCTTGGACACGTGCACCTTGAAGGATTGTGTGCCGCCTGGAACTTCTGTTTCTATATATATATATAATATATATATATATATATATATATATATAATATATACAGTGCCTACAAGTAGTATTCAACCCCCTGCAGATTTAGCAGGTTTACACATTCGGAGTTAACTTGGCATTGTGACATTTGGACTGTAGATCAGCCTGGAAGTGTGACGTGCACTGCAGCAAAAAAGAATGTTATTTCTTTATTTCTTTTCTCATTTTTTTTTTTAAATTGTGAAACGTTTATTCACAGGGTCATTTATTATTCAACCCCTCAAACCACAAGAATTCTGTTTGGTTCCCCTAAAGTATTAAGTATTTCAGGCACAAAGAACAATGAGCTTCACATGTTTGGATTAATTATCTCTTTTTCCAGCCTTTCCTGACTAATTAAGACCCTCCCCAAACTTGTGAACAGCACTCATACTTGGTCAACATGGGAAAGACAAAGGAGCATTCCAAGGCCATCAGAGACAAGATCGTGGAGGGTCACAAGGCTGGCAAGGGGTACAAAACCCTTTCCAAGGAGTTGGGCCTACCTGTCTCCACTGTTGGGAGCATCATCCGGAAGTGGATGACTTATGGAACTACTGTTAGCCTTCCACGGCCTGGACAGCCTTTGAATGTTTCCACCCGTGCCGAGGCCAGGCTTGTCCGAAGAGTCAAGGCTAACCCAAGGACAACAAGGAAGGAGCTCCGGGAAGATCTCATGGCAGTGGGGACATTGGTTTCAGTCAATACCATAAGTAACGTACTCCACCGCAATGGTCTCCGTTCCAGACGAGCCCGTAAGGTACCTTTACTTTCAAAGCGTCATGTCAAGGCTCGTCTACAGTTTGCTCATGATCACTTGGAGGACTCTGAGACAGACTGGTTCAAGGTTCTCTGGTCTGATGAGACCAAGATCGAGATCTTTGGTGCCAACTACACACGTGACGTTTGGAGACTGGATGGCACTGCATACGACCCCAAGAATACCATCCCTACAGTCAAGCATGGTGGTGGCAGCATCATGCTGTGGGGCTGTTTCTCAGCCAAGGGGCCTGGCCATCTGGTCCGCATCCATGGGAAGATGGATAGCACGGCCTACCTGGAGATTTTGGCCAAGAACCTCCGCTCCTCCATCAAGAATCTTAAGATGGGTCGTCATTTCATCTTCCAACAAGACAACGACCCAAAGCACACAGCCAAGAAAACCAAGGCCTGGTTCAAGAGGGAAAAAATCAAGGTGTTGCAGTGGTCTAGTCAGTCTCCTGACCTTAACCCAATTGAAAACTTGCGGAAGGAGCTCAAGATTAAAGTCCACATGAGACACCCAAAGAACCTAGATAACTTGGAGAAGATCTGCATGGAGGAGTGGGCCAAGATAACTCCAGAGACCTGTGCCGGCCTGATCAGGTCTTATAAAAGACGATTATTAGCTGTAATTGCAAACAAGGGTTATTCCACAAAATATTAAACCTAGGGGTTGAATAATAATTGACCCACACTTTTATGTTGAAAATTTATTAAAATTTAACTGAGCAACATAACTTGTTGGTTTGTAAGATTTATGCATCTGTTAATAAATCCTGCTCTTGTTTGAAGTTTGCAGGCTCTAACTTATTTGCATCTTATCAAACCTGCTAAATCTGCAGGGGGTTGAATACTACTTGTAGGTACTGTGTGTGTGTGTGTATATATATATATATGTGTGTATGTATGTGTATATATATATATATATATATATATATATTACACACACATATGCTGTAGATACATACATATATACACTCACACAAACACACAAATGCACATGGTCAAAAGTGTTAGTACCCTTAAAGTTGTTTCAGAAAAGAAGTGTTTCCCTAAAAAAATTACTTTACAGACATCACTAGGGGGGGCACACAGACATCACTAGGGGGATACACAGACATCTAGGAGGGTACACAGACATCACTAGGTGGGGTACACAGACATCACTAGGGGGGCGCACAGACATCACTAGGGGGGTACACAGACATCACTAGGGGGGTACACAGACATCACTAGGGGGGTACACAGACATCCCTAGGGAGGCACAGACATCACTAGGTGAGCACAGACATCCCTAGGTGGGCACGAACATCCCTAGGGGGACACAGACATCACTAGGGGGCACAGATATCACTAGTCGGGGCATGGACATTACTGGGTGGCACGGTCAGCAATTGCAGAGTACAGACATCACTAGGGGGGCAAACAACACTGGTGGTGGTACACAGCATTGGACGGAACACAACACTGGTGGTGATAAACCACACTGGAGGGGGCTGCACAGACAGAGCACTGGGGGGTGGCACAGAGCACTGGGGGGTGGCACAGAGCCCTGGGGGGGGCAGCACAGAGCACTGGGGGGGTGGCACAGAGCACTGGGGGGATGGCACACAGCACTGGAGGGCGGCACACAGCATTGGGGGCTGCACACAGCACTAAGGGGCTGCACACAGCATTGGGTGGGCTGCACAGAGCATTGGGAGCATGTACACAGCAATGTGGATGTGGACTTGCAGACAGTGCTAGGGGGCTGCACACAGCACTGAGGGGGCTACATGCAGCACTAGAGGACTGCACACAGCATTGGGGGGGCTGCACACAGCATTGGGGGGCTGACCTCACTGGAGAGCAGGCACACAACAGAGGGGGGACTCCAGGCACACAGCTAAACCCGCTCACGTAGTCCCAACCACATTTGTATGTAAGCACCGGAGCACTGCGGCCCCCGGGAATCTGCCCGGGGGGCACAGAAAAGGTCATTGCAGGCCCGTGGTTCCAACCCCTCAGTTAAAGCAAGGCAGGGTCGCCCCCGCCCCCCATCCCCGGTGGTGTTCAGCTCATCAAGCGCCTACCTTTCCCTGCCGGATGCCATGTCCTCGCCACCTCCGCATTGCCCGCAGCACTGTGATGAGGCGCAGAGTGATGACCTCATCACATTGGGCTGCGGGATGACGCGCTGCCTCCCTGCTCTGCTCCATGCGCCTTGTTTCCGGCCTTGTTTTAGCAGTGTGTGTGTGCAGTGGCTGAAACAGGCGAGCCCCTTTGCTACGGCTGTGACTGAGGCCCGGTGAAGAGGGGAGGCCTGGCCTGCCCAGGGCTTAACAAAGCTAAGTAATTACCCCTGGCCTGTCCAGGCCCCCTCTCTTCACCGGGCCCCCTACAGCAGTCACAGTAGTAATGCCCTGATGGCGGCCCTGCAAAAACATATCATACATTTCCAGCACAAACACAAGGTCGTGCAAGCGACAGAGTCTCACCTTTCTGCTGTGCCTTTGGGGATTTCAGGACCAACTATCTCTGCCAGCAGCACCCTGCTTTTGGTGGGCTCCCACTGAGATGATAATGTATTAGATGTGACCTGCAGTCCCATGTAACTCAACAGATAGTACAGTGATACTTTTGTGAGTACAGATAGTAGTGATTGCTCCTCTGGATCACACTGCTGCTGGTTCTACATGTGCTGCTGTTTTAGGCTTGTGGGAGGAGTAAGGCTACTTTCACACTTGCGTTCAGCGCAATCCACCGCTATGGAGAATAGCGCAGTCCGTTAACGCACTGCGCTATTCTCCATAGACTTGTATTGACAATGCACTGTAACGCAAGTGTCTGCATTCCATCCGCTGGACGACACTGCATCGTTATTTTGACACTGCGTTGAACGGAGGAAACGCTACATGTAGCGGTTTTTGGGTCATTAAAATAACGAACCTCTGTTGGAATCCGCCAAAGTGTCTAATGATTGTCTATGGTGGCGGATTCCGCCGCTATGCGCTAAGCGGCGGAATCCGCTGACGGATACCGTCACGTTCTACTGAGCATGCTCAGCATGTCTAGCAGAATGATCGAAATCGTTTAAAATCACTCCTGGTCTCTCTCCCCCCTCTCACTCCCTCTCTCATACTCACCGATCTCGGTCTCGACGCTGCACAGTTGTCACAAAGCTCCGGCGGCTTTTCCTCTTTTGAAAATTCCGGCCGGTCATTATTCCATCTAGTATTCACTGCTTCCCTCGCCCACCGGTGCCTATGATTGGTTGCAGTCAGATCCGCCCCCATGCTGAATGACAGCTGTCTCACTGCAACCAATCACAGCCGCCGGTGGGAGGTCTATATCGTGCAGTACAATAAATAAATAAATAATTTAAAAAACGGCATGCGGTCCCCCTAATTTTGATACCAGCCAAGGTAAAGTCACACATCTGAAGAATGTAATCTCAGGATGGGGAGCCCCACGTTATGGGGAGCCCCCCAGCCTAACAATATCAGCCAGCAGCCGCCCGGAATTGCCGCATCCATTAGATGCGACAGTCCTGGGACTGTGCCCGGCTCATCCCGAATTGCTTTGGTGCGGTGGCAAATCGAGGAAATAAGGAGTTAATGGCAGCAGCCCATAGCTGCGACTAAGTCCTAGGTTAATCATAGCAGGTGTCTATGAGACAACCACAATGATTAACCTGTAAGTGAAAGTAAATAAACCCATACACCCGAAAAAATATTTTATTTGGAATAAAAGAATGAAAACCACCCTCTTTCACCACTTTTTTAATCCCCAAATACCTCTCCAGGTCCGGCGTAATCCACACGAGGTCCCGCGACGCATCCAGCTCTGCTACATGAAGCTGACAGGAGCGGCCGTAGAACACTGCTGCTCTCTGTCAGCTCCAGGCAGCAACTGAAGTGAGTCACGCTGTCAGCGGGGACGTCACTGAGGTAATGTGTGCGGTGATGAAGGGAGCGGTAATGCCTGCGTGTGTGTGGTGATAATAGGAGCGGTAGTGCCGGGGTGTGTGCAGTGATGATGATGAGTGCGGTAGTGCCGGGGTGTGTGCAGTGATGATGGGGGGCTCTCTCTCTTGGCTTAATGCAACGTGTTATTTCACAGGAATCTGTTGCCTTTATATGTAAGGTCCTGGTGGTGGAAACTGGACCGTGCATCGGACTCCTCCAGTGGAGCAACCCGGAGCTAACCCCTATACAGGGACTGTCCGGTCACCCCGCCAGAGGGCCTTGATGCACGGTAGCCGAAGCACTAGCTGTACAGGCACAGTCCGTTCCGGAAAGAGGAAGGAAGATGTCCCTGAGGTCACAGGGTTCCAGATGGTAGTCCCGATAACAAGGCTCTGGTTCAGGTGCCGGGTGGAGATGACAGGTGGAACCGGATCCAGCTGGACGAGAGGGCGGAGGTCACCATGTGGAGCTGGGGATCGGAGCCGGGTCCGGGCTGAAGAAGATGGTGGAGTCCTCAGCCGACCGTCACCGACAGGAGTTAAGCAGCAGTCATGGTTAGGACCGGTTGGCGTGGCAGGACGGGCTCTGCGAGACAGACAAGGGTTAATACTGGACAAGGCAAAAGGGGACCTAAACTCATAGCTTACTAAACACGTAGAACAGGCCCCGCCCACCTGGAAGAAGAATCCTCTTATACCCTGTACCTGCAAGCCAATATCCTGTTTCTGGACGCTGACCCTTTAATGACCGCACGCCCTAACGCGCATGCGCGAGGCCCGAGTGCCTGAGACCAGGGAAGGAAGCGGCGCCGAAGAAGCAGGAGTGCCGGGCAGAGTGTCCTGTGATGCAGAGGGGCGCCTGGAGCCGGGACACATGGAGGACACCGGCGAGGGAGAGGGAGCAGGAGGACCGTGGAAAGGAGGACCGGGGACAGGAGTGGTGAGCGGGAAGCGCCGTCGGGAACCAGGGAGCGTGCCACGGGGACCGGGGAGCGCAACACGGGGACCGGGGAGCGTGACATTATATCACACTATTTACAACGCATCCGTGACATGCGTCACACAACGCATTGTGACGGATGCCGTTCAACGCAAGTATAAAGTATCCTAAGGCAGCATCAGTGAGAGATGAGAGCAGACTGTATCTATCTATCGCTGATAATGACAGACTGTTGCTACAAACCACAGTTCTTCAGCATTTTTGCAGTTTTGCACTAGGTCAACTGTAAATCACAAGTTGATCACCTATCATGTGAACATCCTCACCTTGCATCTCAAATATCATAAATCTGAAACATTGCGATGCTGCAATTGGCGATTTTCTGTGTGGGCAATTTTCCATGTGGGCAATTTTCCATGTGGGCAATATTCCATGTGGGCAATTTTCCGTGTGGGCAATTTTCCGTGTGGGCAATTTTCCGTGTGGGCAATTTTCCGTGTGGGCATTTTTCCTGTGGGCATTTTTCCTGTGGGCATTTTTCCTGTGGGCATTTTTCAGGGAACCATTTAGTATATAGAGCACCTTCCACCATATGGTCACTGTATGGTTGTAATATTGGTTTTAGTACAGTTGCTAGATGGACAATTATTTGACAGCTAGATGGTTCAATAAATTTCCAATGCTAAACTTTCAAAGCTCCAACAGGTTCCTAATCGAAGTTCAAATAAAATCTGTCTTCCTATAACAAGTGTATATTTTATGACTTCCTTCTCTAGTTATTATGTCTGAAGGTAGAAATAGAGAACTTCTAAAGTGTTGAAAATTATATTCTGCATCTTGTTTTACTAATTGTTTAGAAAGTTTCATGTAGGAATGTTTTAAAATTTCAACTTTAATATGTTTATAAGAAGTTAAAATAAAATCTGTTTATATTTCCAGAAGCTGAATGTACTAAAAATTACGTGGAAACTCTTCTTTCTTTTTCAAGCGACAAAGTAAAATGCAATAATATCAGAAAAGACAGTCAAGAAAATTCAACAACACTTTTTAGAACGGCTATACCATCATTCTTTCCCGACAGTGATCCTTCTACTAATTTCACTAATCACAATGAACCTTTACCTGCTCAATCACAAATTGTTAGACAATTCCCAGAAAATACAGAGGGTAATATATTTCCATATTCTGAATGCGGCAAACATTTTAAAAGTAAAATCACTCTATCAGGGCACGAAAGAATTCACAGAGATGAGAGACCATTTTCATGTTCTGAATGTGGCAGACGTTTTAGGAAAAAATTTTACCTTACTAGACATGAAGTAATTCACAAAGATGAGAAGCCATTTCCATGTTCAGAATGTGACAAAAGTTTTCGCCAGAAATCGGGTCTCATTATTCATCAGAAAATGCACACAGGAGAGAAGCCACATTTATGTTCTGAGTGTGGTAAATGTTTTGCAAGGAAATCTTGTCTTATTGAACATCTGAGAACTCACACAGGGGAAAAACCATTTTCATGTCCAGAATGTGGGAAATGCTTTCGCCAGAGATCTGCTGCTGTTCAGCATCGTGTAATCCACACAGGAGAGAAACCATTTTCATGCTTGGAATGTGATAAATGGTTTAGCAAGAAATCTGCTTGTATTAAACATATGAGAACTCACACCGGAGAGAAGCCATTCTCATGTTTAGAATGTGGGAAAAGCTTCACAAGTACATCAAGTTTGGCGCAACATCGGAGAACTCACACTGGAGAAAAGCCATATTCTTGTTCAGAATGTGGGAAATGTTTTAGTCAAAAGTCAGATCTTCTTAACCATCGGATAATCCATACAGGGGAGAAGCCATTTTCATGTGCTGAATGTGGAAAATGGTTTAGCAAGAAATCTTATAGGGTTAAACATCTGAAAACTCATACTGTGGTAAAGCCATTCCCATGTTCAGAATGTGAGAAAAGCTTCATAAGTAAATCAAGTCTTGTTGAACACCAGAGAACTCATACAGGAGAGAAGCCATATTCTTGTTCAGATTGTGGAAAATGTTTTAGTCAAACATCAGATCTTCTTAAACATCGGGTAATCCATACAGGGGAGAAGCCATTTTCATGTTCTGAATGTAGAAAATGGTTTAGCAAGAAATCTGATCGGGATAAACATTTGAGAATTCACACTGGGGAAAAGCCATTCTCTTGTTCAGAATGCGGAAAATGTTTTAAGCTTAATTCTGATCTTATTAAACATAATAGAACTCACACAGGGGAGAAGCCATATTTATGTTCAGAATGTGGGAAATGTTTTATGCTTAACGATGATCTTATTAAGCATAGGGTAATTCATACAGGGCAGAAGCCATTTTTATGTTTAGAATGTGGGAAATGTTATAATCATAGATCATCGCTTTCGCAACATAAGAAGCGCTTCCATTTTCATAGTCAGATTGTAGCAAATGTTTTACCTTGATGTAGTGTCTTAGGAAAATCAATTGTAATAAGTTATTGTTTTCTATGATGAGTTTTTCGAATCTCAGAATTGCTCATATAAATATTTTTTCTTCAGTGTCTGTATTATATCTCTTAAATTTGAATGACATATAGCTGATCCTTCAGACAGAACATAGTGCATGGAGCTTTACAAGGGGCTGTATCACATTTCACCATGTCTGCATGGAATTCCAGGTTCTAACCTCTCTAACTAGAGTTGTTGCACAAGTTCACAAGCCTTCTTTGCGAGTTTTTGCCATGCTCTGCATTTGGGAGCTTCATGACTACCCATGTTTAGAGCTCTTCCTGACCTGATCCCACAACATAGTTACTGGCGATACTGACGCCTTCATCTATCCATCAAAGCTTCTTAATTGGACATTAAAAAAAGGGTTGCCTTGTTCTTTCACGAATGTTGCCCCAACATTACTCCTTTAAAGAGTAGCCATCGTTTTGATTTTTTTTTTTTTCAGAAATCAATAGTATATGTGAAAATAAGAAAGTTTGTGATATACAGTCAGGGCCAGAAATATTTGGACAGTGACACAAGTTTTGTTATTTTAGCTGTTTACAAAAACATGTTCAGAAATACAATTATATATATAATATATGCTGAAAGTGCACACTCCCAGCTGCAATATGAGAGTTTTCACATCCAAATCGGAGAAAGGGTTTAGGAATCATAGCTCTGTAATGCATAGCCTCCTCTTTTTCAAGGGACCAAAAGTAATTGGACAAGGGACTCTAAGGGCTGCAATTAACTCTGAAGGCGTCTCCCTCGTTAACCTGTAATCAATGAAGTAGTTAAAAGGTCTGGGGTTGAGTACAGGTGTGTGGTTTTGCATTTGGAAGCTGTTGCTGTGACCAGACAACATGCGGTCTAAGGAACTCTCAATTGAGGTGAAGCAGAACATCCTGAGGCTGAAAAAAAAGAAAAAATCCATCAGAGAGATAGCAGACATGCTTGGAGTAGCAAAATCAACAGTCGGGTACATTCTGAGAAAAAAGGAATTGACTGGTGAGCTTGGGAACTCAAAAAGGCCTGGGCGTCCACGGATGACAACAGTGGTGGATGATCGCCGCATACTTTCTTTGGTGAAGAAGAACCTGTTCACAACATCAACTGAAGTCCAGAACACTCTCAGTGAAGTAGGTGTATCTGTCTCTAAGTCAACAGTAAAGAGAAGACTCCATGAAAGTAAATACAAAGGGTTCACATCTAGATGCAAACCATTCATCAATTCCAAAAATAGACAGGCCAGAGTTAAATTTGCTGAAAAACACCTCATGAAGCCAGCTCAGTTCTGGAAAAGTATTCTATGAACAGATGAGACAAAAAGATCAACCTGTACCAGAATGATGGGAAGAAAAAAGTTTGGAGAAGAAAGGGAACGGCACATGATCCAAGGCACACCACATCCTCTGTAACACATGGTGGAGGCAACATGTTGGCATGGGCATGCATGGCTTTCAATGGCACTGGGTCACTTGTGTTTAATAATAATAATAATAATCTTTATTTCTATAGCGCCAACATATTCCGCAGCGCTTTACAATTCAGGAGGAACATATACATATCATATACATAAACATATACAAACAAGTAACAATTATAGAGGATACAATATTTAAAAGGAAAAATGGCAACCCTGCTCGTGAGAGCTTACAATCTACAATGAGATGGGGGAGGGGCAAGGTACAAGTGTTTATTTAAAATGACAATCCAGCCAGCTCATGGGGGATAGATGATGGCTTCCTGGACCAGTTGGCCAGAGCCTTGAGATGCATTTGGGTGCCATGGAGTTTGACGTGGGGTTATGTTCTGAGAAGTTGTGGAGGGATTAGGTGAAATTAGTTTGGCTAGGGAGTGTGATAGGCCACCCTAAAAAGATGCGTTTTTAGGGAGCGTCTGAAGCTGAGTAAGTTGTGATTTGTCCTAACTTCTTGGGGTAGAGCGTTCCAGAGGTTTGGTGCAGCTCGGAAGAAGTCTTGGATTCGGGAGTGGGAGGTTCGAATTAGTGTGGATGTTAGTCGAAAGTCATTTGCAGAGCGTAGAGAACGGGTGGGATGATAGACAGAGAGGAGGGTGGAGATGTAGGAGGGTGCTGCACTGTGGAGAGCTTTGTGGGTGAGAACAAGCAGTTTGAGTGTTTATGTGTTTATTGATGATATAACAGCAGACAAGAGTAGCCGGATGAATTCTGAAGTGTACCGGGATATACTTTCAGCCCAGATTCAGCCAAATGCCGCAAAGTTGATCGGACGGCGCTTCATAGGACAGATGGACAATGACCCCAAGCATACAGCTAAAGCTACCCAGGAGTTCATGAGTGCAAAAAAGTGGAACATTCTGCAATGGCCAAGTCAATCACCAGATCTTAACCCAATTGAGCATGCATTTCACTTGCTCAAATCCAGACTTAAGACGGAAAGACCCACAAACAAGCAAGACCTGAAGGCTGCGGCTGTAAAGGCCTGGCAAAGCATTAAGAAGGAGGAAACCCAGCGTTTGGTGATGTCCATGGGTTCCAGACTTAAGGCAGTGATTGCCTCCAAAGGATTCGCAACAAAATATTGAAAATAAAAATATTTTGTTTGGGTTTGGTTTATTTGTCCAATTACTTTTGACCTCCTAAAATGTGGAGTGTTTGTAAAGAAATGTGTACAATTCCTACAATTTCTATCAGATATTTTTGTTCAAATCTTCAAATTAAACGTTACAATCTGCACTTGAATTCTGTTGTAGAGGTTTCATTTCAAATCCAATGTGGTGGCATGCAGAGCCCAACTCACGAAAATTGTGTCACTGTCCAAATATTTCTGGACCTAACTGTATCATAAGACAAATCTGCTTCTTTCCCTGCTAGGACTGATTTCATTCTGGACGTTTACGGGTGAAATCTGTATTTAGTGAAGACAGATTATTACATTACTAAGATGGGAGATGATAGTACCGATATGATTCTATGTAAAGGAGAGGAGGAGAAAAGCAAAAGAGACGACCTATTCCCTTTCTCTCCCCTATACATTAAATCCTATCAATTTCCAACTGTCGTCAACTATGTAGAAGGAAGGCAGAGTAAGGAGCAAGAGGCAGAGTTAGGCCCTGTGCGCACACTGCGTTTTTACCCGTGTTTTTTTTTGCATTTTTGCTGCAGAAATTTCTTGAGAAAATGGTTATAACTTTTCTGCAGACATTCCCCAGAAAAACCTATGGAAAAAAAAAAATAGCTGTGCGCACACTGCGTTTTTTTTCTCCAGAACATTCTTTCTGCATAATTTCTTGAGAAAAAGAGTGTGCATGTCACTTCTTTTCTGCAGGTACCTGCGTTTTTTGCCATAGATAATGGTAAAAAAATGCAGGGAACAACCTGCGGAAATAAACGCGGTAAAAACACATGTGTATGTAAAGTCTCATTAAGGGCGCTTTTCCATCTGCGATTTCCTGGTGCGAGTGCGATCCAATAAAAAAAATCGGATTGCACTCGCACCAGTGTTTAAACAATGAGACAGTTTCCTCTATCCCGTTTTTTCTCCACACGAATCGGGCTCTCAGTGCATGCTGCGATTTGCACCAAGTCTCAGCTCACGTCTGTGTAAAATCGCACTGCACTCGCATGTTATGCAACTATAGTGCAGTGCACACAGAGACAGACAGTGGAGGAGATGGGGGAAAAAGTCCTCTCTCCATATTGCTCCTGTGATGCGATCGCAAGATCGCATCATGGTCGTATGACCCTCGGCTGACACCCGCAGAAGAGGGTCATTAGCATATCGCTTCCAATGCTCCCGCATCGGAAGCAGTACACAAGTGGAAAAGCGCCCTAAAAGTAACTGCCATCTCCTATCTCAGTAATGTAAAAATCTGTCTTCACTGAATTAATTATGAATTCTGGCAAAGAAAAAAAAACCAAACAGATTTCTTTAATAAGATTACATTACAAAGCTGCTTATTTTCATGTGCACTATTGATTTATGAAATAAAAATTAAAACGACGGTTACTCCTTGAAAGCATATTCCAGTTAAGTCAGGTTATCCAGGATACCCAGTGTTGCTTATACTCAAATATATAGGTTTTTAAATAATTGCAATTGCATTACCTAAAGGCCCATTTACGCACAACGATATCGCTAACGATTTATCGTCGGGGTCACAGTGTTGGTGACACACATCCGGCCTCGTTAGCGATGTCGTTGTGTGTGACACCTTTTTGCAATCAGTAACAATCGCAAAAAGGTGTCAAGTCATTCATCGTGTACACGTCGTTCATTTTCAAAAAATCGTTCCTCGTTTGGAACGCAGGTTGTTTTGTTGTTCCTGCGGCAGCACAGATCGCTATGTGTGACACCGCAGGAACGAGGAACAACATCGTACCTGCGGCCGCCGGCAATGAGGAAGGAAGAAGGTGGGGGGATGTTCCGGCCGCTCATCTCCGCCCCTCCGCTTCTATTGGGCGGCCGCTTAAGGGTACTTTACACGCTGCGATATCGGTACCGATATTGCTAGCGAGCGTACCCGCCCCCGTCGGTTGTGCAAATCGTGGCGCACAACATCGATAACTCCTGTCATACGTACTTACCTTCCCTGCGACGTCGCTGTGACCGGCGAACCGCCGCCTTTCTAAGGAGGTGGTTCGTTCGCCGTCATAGCGACATCACTAAGCGGCCACCCAATAGCAGAGGAGGGGCGGAGATGTGCGGGCCAAACATCCCGCCCACCTCCTTCCTTCCTCATTGGCGGCGGGACGCAGGTACGGTGACGTTCCTCATTCCTGCGGTGTCACACTTAGTGATGTGTGCTGCCGCAGGAACGACGAACAACCTCGCTACTCACTAGACAACGATATTTGGTGTTTGAACGACCTCTCCAAAACTAACGATATTTTACCACTTTTGCGATCGTTGAAGGTCGCTCGCACGTGTCACACGCTGCGATATCGCTAACGACGGCGGATGTGCGTCACAAACACCGTGACCCTGACGATAAATCATTAGCGATGTCGCAGCGTGTAAAGTATCCTCTAGTGACGCCGCTGTGATGCCGCACGAACTGCCCCCTTAAAAGGAGAGATTGTTCGGCGGCCACAATAACTTCGGTGAACAGGTAATTGCGTGTGACGCTGCCGTAGTGATATTGTTCGCTACGGCAGCGATCACCCTGTGGCACGCCACCGACGTTGGCGGGTGCCATCGCTCGCGACATCGCTAGCGATGTCGCAGCATGTAAAGCCCGCTTTAGTCTAATGATTACATGAAAAACTATTAAATTTTACTTGTAATATTAAAAAATAATGCTACTGTGTTTAGATTCCCGTCACATACTTTATATGTTATAATACCCTATATTGTTGCTTTGATTTCCTCACAGAATGTTCATCTAAGGCAGGGGTGGGGAACCTTTTTTTTTTGTCAAAGGCATTTGGATATTTCTACTAGCATTCAGGGGGCCGTAGAAAATTATCAACGTAAAGATACCCTGCTATATTTGGTCACACAATTCACCTCTACACCGCTACTGTGATGGCTGGAGCTGTTCTCCTTTGTGAGGCTGTGATGTTTGGTGATATTGATCATGTTGCTTCTCACAACTGCTTTTTCCTGGTTTGTCAGTCTGCTTTGCAGTCAACTCTTTGTGATCATAAGTTATATAAAGCATATACATTGCATAGGAGAAGCTGGGACTGCTGTATATACATCACAGAAGACGATGGGGCTGGAGCATATACATTACATCACAGAACACATGGGGCTGCAGTATATACGTCAAAGGAGGGGGCTGGGGCATATACAGCACGGGGGAGGGTGGGGCATATACAGCACTGGGGACGGTGGGGCTGCCGCTGCTTGCAGCCGGCGTTCACTAGAAAGATCATGATGACAGGCACAAGGCTCATCAGCAGACCACCGGCTGTCATGACAACCCATTAGCACCCTGCGATCGTGTGATGGGGTGCCGATGGGCAGGATCATTGATGAACTTTCTGTCAGTGTGTGTTAAATGCCGCAGTCAGAGATTGACATTAGCATTTAACTGGTTAACGTGGCTGTTAGCGGCACTTGATGCCTGATTAAATCCGCTATTAAGTGCCGGGAAAGATGTTGACTCACACACTGGGACACGGCCAATGTCGACCATCTAGGCCATCAATCGTGAAGAGGTTATAGCACCACTCTAGCATTTTGTTTTGGGTGGGCTTCAGCATTGGAACGATGCATTAAATCTAAGTCCCCTGCCTCATGTCTTATACTCATCCTCCGGCAGCTTCGTTGTTTTTGGGTGCAGCTCCGATCCCATGGAGCCATCTTGTGACTGTAACTTCTGACCAGCTAAAAGTCAGAAGTTACGTCACAAGTGACCATTGTAACTCTGATAGAGGCAGAACGAGGCTCTCATAGAGTTAGCTTGATTTTGTCACAAATCGCCAGAGACCAACCAAAGCGAGGCTAGAAAAAGATGAAGACGGCGGCAGGTGAGTATAACATACAGGGCAGTGTACCTACATTTTAAGCACCACTTAAATAAAAAAAATACTAGAGTGGTGCTTTAAATTTTAAGGATGTGAAATGCATGCTCGATGGAGGTGATATTTGGGATTTAACTCAGTCATTGCTTAATATTCCACTTTTTGCCTTAAAAAACTCCTGGGTCATTGTTCATCTGTACTGTGAAGTGCCGTCCGTTGCTGCATTTAGTTGATTCTGAGCAGAAAGTTTAGCCCTGTACACTTGAATTAATTTGGCTTCTTCAGTCTTCAATCACAACATCAATAAACACTAGTGTCCCAGTGTCAATGGAAGCGATGCATGCCTGGCCATCACACTGCCTCCACCATGTTTTACAGACGATGTGCTGATCTTGAGCTTTTTCAAGGCTTTTCCATACTTTCTTCTTCCCATCATTCTGGTACAGGTTGAGCTTAGTTTCATCTACCCAAAGAATGCTTTTCCAGTACTGTGCTGGCTTCTTTAGATGTTTTTGGGCAAACACTAATCTGTCCTTTTTTATTTTTAAGGCTGATTAACCCCTTCAAAACCAATGACGTACTGGTACATCATTGGTTGTGTCGCAATGTGATCATCAGACATGTGGGGCGATCTACCAGTGCCTGCTTGCCACTTAGATGGTGCTATCAAAATGTGACAGAGCGATTTAAATGGCTGCGGTGAGGATTGTGCCGTTTCTCGCCTCCATCAGCGGCTCATTGACGTGATCACAGGGAACAGATGGCTGTCATGGTGGCTCAGGGTCATGATGCAACTATGACGTTACTGTAAGGCCGTTTTCAGATGTCCGTATTTAATCAAGTGCAAGTCACACGCGTGGTTATGATTATACGTGTGTCATGCGTGTGACATCTGTGTTTGCGTACGTGTGACAGGTACCGGAGTAAACCCGTGTCTGTGAAATAAAAAGATTTTCTATATTTACGTGTATCCAGCGCTGTTTTCTTCGGCTCTGTTGCCTCCCACTCCTGAGCGCAGCTCATTATATTCATTGATTATTCACAGCACTCAGTTCCTGGAAGCCGGAGCATCGTGGGGACAGCGCTGGGTACAGCACCGCCGAGGACAGCATCGCCGGTGACAGGTGAGTATTCTGCAAGCACAGTGACATCCAGGAGGTAATTGGAGTTCCCAATGAACTCTAATGACCCCCGTGACACCCGCACTACAGCTTCATGGGTTCATCAGAGTTCATTGGGAACTGTGATGAGTCCCCGATGCTGTCCCCGCGATGCTCTGGCTTCCAGGTTCTTACTACACACACACAGCATACACATGTATACACTCAGCAGTGTGAGCACATATACACACATATGTATACACACATAGCAGACACATGGATACACCGAGCACATACACACACATAGCGCACATGCATGTATACACTGAACACACACACACACTGATGTATACTCACCCAGAGATGCGGTCCCCGGCACTAAAGTCCCCAGCGCTGTCCCCGCTTCCAGCTCCACAGGGTAGTGTACATTCAGTGAGTATAATGAGTGGTGGTTTAATGCCTGATAGGAGCCACAGACTCAGACTGACTGTAAGGGGAATCTAGTGAAAAGCCGCTCACAAAGCAGGACCCCAAGAACTCTGCAACCCTTTAACCCCTGTACAGAGATGTGGAATTACACAGAGCCTCAGAGATCGCTACCTGTGGTAGACTGTAGTCCGTGGTCGTCAGGCAGGGTCAAAATCCAGGAGATGCAAAACAGGAACAGAATCGGCAGGCAAGGGCGTAGTAAGGAGACAAAGCAGGGGTCAAATCCGGAACTGGCAGCAAGGTACAAAAACGACAGGCAGGATGGTAGTCAAACATAAGCAAGGTCAGCGCACAGGAATCACAATACAAACAGCACATGAGCCAGGAGAACAGAACTATCACTGGCAGTGATCATGTGACAGGAGAGGGAATAAGAAGGGTGTGGTGTCTTCCCATAGGCTGCAGGTGAATGTTGGCCACTTCAGCCGGGAGACACACGCCACCTACAGTCAGCCAGTGGTACTGCAGGTTCCAGGGAAACCCAGCCTAGTGGATGAGCGGAGCCTGTGCTCTGCAGAGCCACAGGCATCGACTCCTCTCCCATCACCACCACTATCAATGGTGGGAACATGGCGTCGTCTGGCGATCGGAGCAGAAGTCGCAGGAGCGGACTCCGGTGGGGACGTGACACTGTGCTCCGCAGAACCACGGGCACCGACTCCTCTCCCATCACCAGCACTCTCCATGGTGGGAACATGGCATCGTCTGGCGATCGGAGCAGAAGTCGCAGGAGCGGACTTCGATGGGGGCGTGACAGGTGGTTAGGAGCGGAAGGCAGCAGAGCCGGATACAGGTAAATATAGAAAATATTTTTATTAAAAAGACCCATATTTTCTCCGGTACATGTCACACTGTTGTCACACAGATCACATCCGTGTGCGATCCGTGTGACACTCGTGCCGCCGGAGGAAAAAATGGACATGTCTCAGTGTGTGTGCATGTGGGGCCACGAGGGGTCACACGGTCCGTGTGAAAACACGGACGTGTGAGTAACAGCATATAATAACATGGGTATGTGTGGCATCCGTGTTAAAAACGGATGTCACACGTACCTGAAACACGGACTTCTGAAACCAGCCTAAGAGTCAACAGAGCGGCTGCTCTTAAAGGAAGAGTACACTTCTACTGATCAGAGCTGTGCAGCTCTGATCAACAGAAATGCATAAGCCATCAGACTGCTGAGCCTTAAAGTCCCCTAGGGGAACAAGTAAAATTAATAAAAAATGTAAAAATAAAAGTTTTAAAAAAATAAAAAAAATAAAGGTTCAAATCGCCACCCATTTGCCCCATTGTGAATTTAAACAATGAAAACATAAAAAATATACACAAAAAAATGCATATTTAGTATCGTCGCTTTCAGAAATGCCCGAGCTATTAAAATATAAAATCAATTACCATCAGTAGAACCATAAAAAAGTTCACATTAGTGGACTTTAATGTGGATTATTATTTTGATTGACCTATCATCTGACCCTTCCTCTTTTTAATCGTGTATTGAAATCTTTGTACCTAGATGTTTGCCAATGTAAACTGCATTTTATAAATACATGTCAATGTTGTATGTCTTAAGTGTTTGGCAATGAAAAATAAAGATTTACATATTTTTGTAAAAGTTTGCATAGAGTCTTTATCTGTAGTTTTTTTTGCTTAGCAACCAGACTGCACTATAAGGGCATTTTTTTTTATTGTATAAAATCAATTAACCTGATTGGAATTTATTTTGCACCAAAGTCATTTATCAAACACCAAAATGATGATTTTTTTTTTTTTGTTCACCGCAACATTGCATTAAAATGCAATCAAAATGTTGCATCTGCGCAGTAATGCTATTATTAAAAACGTCACCTGGAGACACAAAAAATAACTGTCACTGAGCACCCGATCTTGAAAAATGAGAGCACTACGGGTGGCAGAAAATGGGCCAAAAGCGCAACTCTTTTTTTTGGACAAACTTCTGAAGTAAAACTTTATTTAAGTGATTATTATTTATTTTTTATTATTATTATTATTATTATTATTCATTATTATTATTATTTAATGTTTGGTAGCTACGAACTCGTACCGACCTGAGGCATCACACCGACACATCAGTTGTACCATAAAGTGAACACGGTGAATAAAATACCCCAAAAACAATACTGCACTTTTTTTTGCAATTTCACCGCACTTGGAATTTATTCCTCTTTTCCAGGTCACTATAGGGTAAAACTTATGGTTTCATTCAAAAGTACAATTCGTCCCGCAAAAAGAAGTCCTCATATGGTAATATTTATGGAAAAATAAAAAAAGGTACAGCTCTCAAAGAAGGGGAGCAAAAAACGAAAATGAAAAAAATCGCCTGGGGATGAAGGGGTTAATGACTTGCATCTTGTGGTGATCCCTTTGTATTTCCATCATGAAATCTTCTCTTTATGAAGGGAAGATTAGTATTATCCTCTCTCCTCTTGAGGCGATTCAACCGAAGTTATGCAGTCATGCACATGCGTCAATCCAGGGAATAATGGCACATATGCAATATCTTGGATTCTTGGATGCGGGAGACAAGAGTGATCTGTCAGTTACTGACAGGAGGCAGGCTGCGGGGGGTGAAATAGGAAAAGGAACCAGAGAGCTGCTGGTGGATTTCTCAAAAATCAAAACAAGGTGTCACGATGACTATAGGATAGCGGCACCGAAGCTGTCCTACAAACTAGGGGGCTCTATGTTATTCCTAACCACAAAGATACTTCTGATGGCCCTGCTCCTCACCAGTCCTGATCTGATACCCCACAAGGAAGGGACGGGACAGGAGTGTGATTAAATCCACAGATAAAATCAGACAAGGGAAAACCAAAACTCTGTTACACAGCACGCACAGACAACAGTAAAGACAATAAGAGATTCAGGAGGAAAATAAGAGCAGGAAGGAAGCTACAACATAACGGGTAAACTCCACAACTATACCAAGCAAAAAAGCACAACTTTCACTAGAAAGTCTGGGACACCACAGCTCACAGACCAACAAAGACAAACTATAGCTGGCATAGGTGAAAGGATTCAACCAGCATAAATAGGAGAAGAGCAGATGTGATAGGACTTCCCAAAACATGTGATCAAAGGAGAAAGCAGACCAACAGAGTTTAATTCTTGCTAGCCTACATATGAATGAGCACACAGCAGATCAACGCCTGAATCTACCTGTGTTGATCCCAGACCATAGGGCAGAGTGTCAGAATCTGCAATCTGAACAGAGCCCAACATCGCCATAACAATTGACGAATTTGTGCAAAACTCTAAGATGGGCCTCATGACCCAGTCTATCAGTATAGACAATGGAATGTCCTAACCAGGCGCTCAGCATGGATACCTGATGCTGGTATCCAAGTCCCCTTATTAGGACCATAACCTCACCAATAAATCAAGTACTGTAATGAACGGCAAACGAGAGTCACCGAGTTTGGACACCTGAAATTTTAATGACTCCTAGATTAAGACGGAGGTGAACGTAAGGGAAGAGTGGTTCCCAAACCCACATATTTCTTTAAAGGAGATCTATGGAAAACATTATGAATCTTGTAAGATGCCAGATGGAAAGCAACTGAATTAACGACTTCTCTGCTTTTGTACGGCCCAAGGTCCTTCAGTAAAGGTTTCTTAAACTTAATGTTTCTTGTACAACCCCTGGCAAAAATTATGAACTCACCTGGCTTTGAGAATGTTCATTCAGTTGTTTACTTTTGTTTAAAAAAGCAGATCACAGACATGGCACAAAACTAAAGTCATTTCAAATGGCAACTTTCTGGCTTTAAGAAACACTAAAAAAATCATGAAAACATAATGTGCTAGCCAGTAACTGTTACTTTTCAAGACCAAACAGGGGGAAAAATTATAGAATTACTCATTTATGAGGAAAAAATTTATGGAATTATGAAAAACAAACAAACAAAAGAACACTCCAATACATCACTAATATGTTGTTGCACCACCTCTGGCTTTTATAACAGCTTGCAGTCTCTGAGGCATGGACTTAATGATTGACAAACAGTACTCTTCATCAATCTGGCTCCACCTTTCTCTGATTGCTGTTGCCAGATCAGCTTTGCAGGTTGGAGCCTTGTCATGGACCATTTTCTTCAACTTCCTGCAAAGATTTTCAATTGGACTGAGATCCGGACTATTTGCATTCCATGACATTGACCTTATGTGTCTTCTTTCAAGGAATGTTTTCACAGTTTTTGCTCTATGGCAGGATGCATTATCATCTTGATAAATGATTTCATCATCCCCAAACATCCTTTCAATTGATGGGATAAGAAAAGTGTCCAAAATTTTAATGTTAACTGGGGCATTTATTGAAGATGTAATGACAGCCATCTCTCCAGTGCCTTTACCTGACATGCAGCCCCTTATCAATGACTGTGGACATTTACATTTACATGTTCTCTTCAGGCAGTCATCTTTTTATTGTTTAGCTTTTCTGCATGTAAATCCCATTTCCTTTAGGCAGTTTCTTACAGTTTGGTCACAGACATTGACTCCAGTTTCCTCCCATTCGTTCCTCATTTGTTTTGGTGTGCATTTCCTGTTTTGGAGACAAATTGCTTTACGTTTCCTGTCTTGACGCTTTGATGTCTTCCTTGGGTTACCAGTATGTTAGCCTTTAACAATCTTCCCATGTTTGTATATGGTCCAGATTTTAGACACAGCTGACTGTGAACAACCAACATCTTTTGCAACATTGGGTGATGATTTTACTCTCTTTTAAGAATTTGATAATGTTCTCCTTTGTTTCAATGACATCTCTCGTGTTGGAGCCATGATTCATGTCAGTCCACTTGGTGTAACAGCTCTCCAAAGTGTGATCACTCCTTTTTAGATGCAGACTAACGAGTAGATCTTATTTGAGGCAGGTGTTAGTTTTAGGAATGAAAATTTACAGGGTGATTCCATAATTTTTTTCCTCATAATTGAGTAATTCTATAATTTTTCCCCCTGTTTGGTCTTGAAAAGTAACAGTTACTGGCTAGCACATTATGTTTTCATGATTTTTTTAGTGTTTCTTAAAGCCAGAAAGTTGCCATTTGAAATGACTTTAGTTTTGTGCTATGTCTGTGATCTGCTTTTTTAAACAAAAGTAAACAACTGAATGAACATCCTCAGAGCCAGGTGAGTCCATAATTTTTGCCAGGGGTTGTAGATATCTACACTAGTTCACCCAGACACAGGTCCAAACCAGGTAAACTTCTACAGTCAACCGCACGTTTATACTTAGAACTCATGTTTCGCAAATGCTGCTGACCCCTCTCCCATGTAGATGATAATGCCAATTGGTACTACCCAGGTAGCCCTGATGAGTGCCCCTCCTGAAATGTGACAGTCGGCGACATTTGTGCAAAACTCTGTGTGACACAAGGACTTCTAAAATAAAGGTATAGATTTCTATAAGAAATAAGATAATCTTTTAAAATAAAAAATCTACTTCGCTTAACATTGAACAAAAATGTACAATGATTTTTACCTTCTGATATGAGTATTAATAGATGGGATGCAAATGTAAATTCCTGTATCCTGCAAAAAACATATAATTAATAATAGTAAAATATGATAGAGTGAATCTCTAGATACTGTGGTATAACTGCCTGTATATAGAACTTGTTGGTAGTGTTGCTATTTGATTAACAAGGATACACAAGATGATCTCTATAAGAGACGGTCCAATAAATGTAAACTGATTTACTAATAAACACTAATTATAGTGGCAGCATTAACCCCTTCACGACCGCGGGCAGTAAAATTACGTCCTATTTTAACGTGACTTAACGACCAGGGACGTAACTTTACTGCATAAAGTTCATTTGATTGCCGTGGCCATAGCAACGGCTTTCAAATGATATCCCCTGCTGTTTTTTACAGCAGGGGACCTTTGCTTGACCCCAGGGGGGGTGGCATCGCAACCCCCCATAGACGATCGATGTGATTGGCTGTTCAAATCTGAACCACCAACCACATTGTTTGCACCGATTTCGGCAAAAATAATGCCCGAATTAGTGCGAGACTGTGAGATCCTGCTATGAGAGGCCATAGCAGCTACAGCAGATCATAGGTGGATCTCAAACATGCCGCCCCCAGCCCCTGCAGCACTGATTGGAGCGATCGTGCTATGACACGCAATCGCTCCAATCAGTGTGCAGTGGGGCGGTCTGATCTGCATGTGGCTGCCCTCCCCAGGCCTGTGCTGGGCTGGGGAGCCTCCCCCAACATGCCTGCAGCGTGCACTGGCTGGTACTTGTGGTACCACGCCACCGCTGCTGCCGCTGCAGACGCTGATGTCACCGCTTCTGCTCCTGCTCCACGTAAGTATTCCGCTCCCCTTGCAGCCCGTGCGCGCTCCCGTGATGGCCCCTGCGCGCTGCCGTGATGGCCCCTGCCCGTGCCCCCCGCGATCTGCCCCCCCCACGCCCCGATCTGCCCCCCGACATCCCGATCTGCTCCCCTGCGATCTGCCTGCCTCCTCTGTCATCTCTATTCTGCTTCCTTCTTTGCTTCTCCGGTATCCCCCTCTGCTCTCCCCCCCTCTGCTCTCCCCCCCTCTGCTCTCCCCCCCCTCTGCTCTCCCCCACCTCTGCTCTCCCCCTCCTCTCTCCCCTCGACGTCCTCTTACCTGCCTTCAACGGGTCGTCCGAGGTCTTCACTGGCCCGATCACATCTGCCTCCATCTCTGGGTCCTTCTTCCTGGGTCTTCTGATGATCTGTCCAACATCCTGCCTGCTGCTCCTGTACAGCTGTCCATCTCGCTTGCCTTCTGTTCCTCCTGCAATTCTTCTGGTCAGTGATCCTCCTGCTAATCCTCTGGGTACTGTGAGTATAACTTTTTTTTTTCCGTATCCCAACGCGTTTTGTATCGCATCTGTCCATGTGTCCCGCCAAGCGCTGATCAGGGATGCACATAATGGATCTGCATCCCTGCTCAATTTTTGGCGTGACTTTTTTACATATCCGCGACGCTTTTTGTATCGCAGCTGTCCGTGCGTCCCGCCAAGCGCTGATCAGGGATGCACATAACGGATCTGCATCCCTGCTCAATTTTTGGCATGACTTTTTTCCGTATCGTGACACTTTTTGTATCGCATCTGTCCGTGCGTCCCGCCGAGCGCTGATCAGGGATGCACATAACCGATCTGCTTCCCTGTTCAATTTTTGGCATGACTTTTTCTTTTTTTCCTATCCCCGACGCTTTTTATATCTCATCCGAACGTGTGTCCTGCTGCGGCCGATCAGTGCACGGCATCTGTGCGTTTGAAAAGTCAAATGGCGTTCCTTCTCTTCTGAGCCCCGCCATGCGCCCAAACAATTACTTTCCACCACATATGAGGTATCTGTGTACTCGGGAAAAATTGCACAATACGTTTTATGGTGCATTTTTTCCTGATACCGTTGTAAAAAAAAAAAAAGCTACCTGGTTGATGCAAACATTTTGTGGTTAAAAAAAGAAAAAAAATTCACGGTTCAACGTTATCAACTTCTGTGGAGCCCCTGGGGGTGCAAGGGGCTCACCAAACATCTAGATAAATTCCTTGAGGGGTCTAGTTTCTAAAATGGGGTCACTTGTGGGGGAGCTCCACTGTTTAGGCACCATAGGGGGTCTCCAAACATGACATGGCGTCCGCTAATGATTCCAACCAATTTTGCTGTCAAATGGTGCGCCTTCTCTTCTGAGCCCCGCTATGCGCCCAAAAAATTATTTTCCACCACATATGAGGTATCGTCGTACTCGGGAGAAATTGCACAATACGTTTTATGGTACATTTTTTCCTGATACCCCTGTGGAAAAAAAAGCTACGTGGTTCAAGTAACAGTTTTGTGGTGAAAAAAAAAAAAAAGTATTCATGGCTCAACATTATCAACTTCTGTGGAGCCCCTTGGGGCTCGCTAAACATCTAGATAAATTCCTTGAAGGGTCTAGTTTCCAAAATGGGGTCACTTGTGGGGGAGCTCCATTGTTTAGGCACCTCAGGGGGTCTCCAAATGCAACATTACGTCAGCTAATGATTCCAACCAATTTTGCTGTCAAATGGTGCTCTTTCTGTTCTGAGCCCCGCCATGTGCCCAAACAATTACTTTCCACCACATATGAGGTATCGTCGTACTCAGGAAAAAATGCACTATAAATTTCATGGTGCTTTTTTTCCTGATACCCTTGTGAAAAAAAAAGCTACCTAGTTGAAGCAACAGTTTAGTGATAAAAATTTTATTTTTTTCTTTTCACGGCTCAACGTTATAAACCTCTGTGAAGCCCCCAGGTGTTCAAAGTGCACACCAAACATATAGAAAAATTATTTGAGGGCTCTAGTTTCCAAAATGAGGTCACTTTTGGGGGAGCTCCATTGTTTAGGTACCTCATGGGGTCTTCAAACCCAACATGGCGTCCGCTAATGAATGCAGCTAATTTTGCACTCAAAAATTCAAATAGCGCTCTATGCCTTCCGAGCCCTCCCGTGCGCCCAAACATTTGATTTCCACCACATATGCGGTATCTGCGTACTCAGGAGAAAATGCACAATACATTTTATGGTGCATTTTTTCCTGATACCCTTGTGAAACAAAGCTACCTAGTTAAAGCAACAGTTTTGTGGTAAAAAATTTTTTTTTATTTTTTTTCTTTTCACGGCTCAACGTTACAAACTTCTGTGAAGCCCCCAGGGGTTCAAAGTGCTCACCAAACATCTAGAAAAATTATTTGAGGGCTCTAGTTTCCAAAATGGGGTCACTTGTGGGGTAGCTCCATTGTTTAGGCACCTCAGGGGGTCTTCAAACCTGACATGGCGTCCGCTAACAGGTGCAGCTAATTTTGCGTTCAAAAATTCAAATGGCGCTCCTTCCCTTCCGAGCACTGCCGTGTGCCCAAACAATTGATTTTTACCACATATGGGGTATCAGCGTACTCGGGAGAAAATGCACAATAAATTGTAGGGTGCACTTTCTCTTTTCTCCCTTGTGAAAATGAAAATTTTATGGCTAAAGTAACATTTTTGTGTTAAAAAGTAAAATTTTCATTTTTTCCTTCCACATTGCTTTGGTTGCTGTGAAGCACCTAAAGGGTTAATAAACTTCTTGGATGTGGTTTTAAGCAGAGTGAGGGGTGCAGATTTTAGAATAAGGTCACTTTTGGGTATTTTCTGTCACCTCGGCCTCTCAAAGTCACCTCCAATGTGATGTGGTCCCTAAAAAAATTCTTTTGTAAATTTTGTTGGAAAAATGAGAAATCGCTGATGAATTTTGATCCCTTCTAACTTTCTAACGAAAAAAAAATTTGTTTTGAAAATTGCGCTGATGTAAAGTAGACAAGTGGGAAATGTTATTTATTAACTATTTTGTGTGACATATCTCTCAGATTTATGGGCATAAATTTTCAAAGTTTGAAAATTGCGAAATTTTCAAAATTTTCGCAAAATTTCCTAAATTTTCACAAATAAACGCAAAAAATATCGGCCTAAATTTACCACTGACATGAAGTACAATATGTCACGAAAAAACAATCTCAGAATCGCCAGGATCCGTTGAAGCGTTCCAGAGTTATAACCTGTCAAAGTGACACTGGTCAGAATTGCAAAAAATGGCCCAGTCATTAGGGTGTTTTAGTGGCTGGGGGTGAAGGGGTTAATATACAGCCTGCTTATAATAAACAAGTGTTACTCAATGTGACTAAATTACTTACTGATCTTTCTGTTATAAGTCGATGTTCAGTATCAGGGCTGTAGAGTCTGAGTCGGAGCTCATTTTGGTGGAGTCAGAGTCAGTATAAAATGCACCGACTCAGACTCCTAAAATATATAATAAATTGGGTACAGCAGTTCAATGCAAAATGTGTTCAGTATTTTTTCATAAGAAAGTTATGAAACGTCCTATAAATGTCTGTTCTATTCCTGATCTAAGGCTACATTCACACACAGCGTTTTTGCAGCATTTTTTGAGGATACGTTTTTCAGCTGCAAAAGCAGATCAGCTTTTTAAAAAAACGCATCACCTGAAAGGTTTCTGAGCTCATAGATAATGTTTTCAATAGCAAAAGCAGATTAGAAAAACACCACACAAGCTGACATGCTCATTCTTTGTGAGGATCCGATTTTGAGCCCAAAAATGGATCCTCACAAAACGATGTGTCTGAATGTCCTATCTTTTCACCCATTGCCTTTGCTGGGATGCCAGAGTCACTGCATTTCACTGCAAAAACGGATCCACAAAAACGCTGTATGTGAATGTGTACAGTCATATGAAAAAGTTTGGGCACCCCTATTAATGTTAACCTTTTTTCTTTATAACAATTTGGGTTTTTGCAGCAGCTATTTCAGTTTCATATATCTAATAACTGATGCACTCAGTAACATTTCTGGATTGAAATGAGGTTTATTGTACTAACAGAAAATGTGCAATCCGCATTTAAACAAAATTTCACCGGTGCAAAAGTATGGGCACCTCAACATAAAAGTGACATTAATATTTTGTAGATCATCCTTTTGCAAAAATAACAGCCTCTAGTCGCTTCCTGTAGCTTTTAATGAGTTCCTGGATCCTGGATGAAGGTATATTTGACCATTCCTGTTTACAAAACAATTCGAGTTCAGTTAAGTTTGATGGTTGCCGAGCATGGACAGCCGCTTCACATCATCCCACAGATGTTCAATGATATTCAGGTCTGGGATGGCCATTCCAGAACATTGTAAATGTTCCTCTGCATGAATGCCTGAGTAGATTTGGAGCGGTGTTTTGGATCATTGTCTTGCTGAAATATCCATCCCCTGCGTAACTTCAACTTCGTCACTGATTCTTGCACATTATTGTCAAGAATCTGCTGATACTGAGTTGAATCCATGCGTTCCTCAACTTTAACAAGATTCCCGGTGGCGGCATTGGTCACACAGCCCCAAAGCATGATGGAACCTCCACCAAATTTTACTGTGGGTAGCAAGTGCTTTTCTTGGAATGCCGTGTTTTTTTGCCTCCATGCATAACGCCTTTTTGTATGACCAAACAACTCAATCTTTGTTTCATCAGTCCACAGGACCTTCTTCCAAAATGCAACTGGCATGTCCAAATGTGCTTTTGCATACCTCAGGCGACTCTGTTTGTGGCGTGCTTGCAGAAAAGGCTTCTTTCGCATCACTCTCCCATACAGCTTCTTCTTGTGCAAAGTGCGCTGTATTGTTGACCGATGCATATTGACACCATCTGCAGCAAGATGATGCTGCAGGTCTTTGGAGGTAGTCTGTGGATTGTCCTTGACTGTTCTCACCATTCTTCTCTGCCTTTCTGATATTTTTCTTGGCCTGCCACTTCTGGGCTTAACAAGAATTGTACCTGTGTTCTTCCATTTCCTTACTATGCTCCTCACAGTGGAAACTGATAGTTTAAATCTCTGAGACAACTTTTTGTATCCTTCCCCTGAACAACTATGAATAATGATTTGATATGATGAATAAATAATTTGAATAATCTTTGTTTTCAGATCATTTGAGAGTTTTTTGAGGAGCCCATAATGCCACTCTTCATAGGAGATTCAAATAGGAGAACAACTTGCAATTGGCCACCTTAAATACCTTTTCTCATGATTGGATACACCTGTCTATGAAGTTCAAAGCTCAATGAGGTTACAAAACCAATTTAGTGCTTTAGTAAGTCATTAAAAAGTAGTTAGGAGTGTTCAAATCAAGAAATTGATAAGGGTGCCCATACTTTTGCACTGGTCAAATTTTGTTTAAATGCGGATTGCACATTTTCTGTTCAATAAACCTCATTTCAATCCAGAAATATTACTGAGTCCATCAGTTATTAGATATATGAAACTGAAATAGCTGTGGCAAAAACCCAAATTGTTATAAAGAAAAAAGGTTAACATTAATAGGGGTGCCCAAACTTTTTCATATGACTGTATGTAGCCTGAGGATCTAGGCTTTGTCTTAGCTGAGATAAGTCTGTGCTGCACTTGAGCACCAGTGAAGCTCCTCCTCTACAGGCAACGGTAAAAAGTAAACACACTAAGAAAGAAGGAAGACCTGCACTCATCTCAGAATTGCTAGAGTGAACAGGATAACAAGATTAAGGTCATTACTTCTTGAAGCATATTTAAACTTTCAATAAACTGTGCATAAATCAATAGTCCAGTATATTGTATGTGTGAAGCCCCGCAAGTGCTATGTCGGTGCATTACCTTCAGGGACTCCACGTGGATGGAACAGTCTGGTCACAGGTAGGGAACCTTCTTTTAGGATTTTTGTGACGCCACTCTCGGTATTGCGGTCAGGGTGACCGCCACTGCAGATTAAGGGGTGCCCGGGGCTGATGGTGGGTGCAGTCAGTTGTAGTGGCTTCCCGAGAGTGAGGCAAGCCCCAGGGCCCTGTGTAGGTGTGTGGAACCACAAGGCGCAGAATGACTTAGGCACAGTCCAAACAGTCTTTCAGGGATTTTACTCACTGATGGTGGCAGGGTGAGTAACCGGGGCTGTTGTAGCTGTTCTGTTTTGTCACAAGTCAGCTTATGGGATCACCAGTGAGGTCCTCTGAATTAGGCCTCTTCAGACCTAATCAAGATCGAGCGCTCGGAGAAAAAGACCTGCATCCATGTGAGCATGATCAATTTTCTGTTTATTTAGCTAAGGTACAGTTTATTTATACCATTTACAGATCAATGTGATATTGCAAATAAGGCTTCTAGCTGGACTTTACAAGTTGCTCATATGACCTTTAAGTTTTAGCAAAACAAAAATGTAGAGTCATGCATATGAGATAAGAAGAAGATAAGAAGAACATTTAGAGACAATAATAATCCTTGAGCTTGTCTCTTATTCCGAAGGCTCTATGACTATGAACTACCATCAGATATACTTACTAATGAAATAAAATATCTTTAATAAAGAAATAGAGAAACTATTTAACCCTTCTATATCAATTTCCCCCTTTTGTAAATGGTATAACCTTCACTACAGGGTCAGTAGGCGTCCAAACAGGAGCTGCTGGCTCATGGGCCTAGTACCCATGAGGGGTCTTCCTACCACTTCACCCATCCACCCTGAGTGTGGACACCTACTCCCCATCAGTAGAGGCCATTTGGGGTCCGTAGTAAACTACAGAGGGTTCAATACTGAAACTCTTAGAACATACATTATTCAGTAGTTTAGGTAATGCATATATCAATGCTTTTACAGCTATATAAAGCAATAGACAGCATAACAATATTTGCATACAGGATTGTATAATGCCAGAAACCCAACCTGCTAGGCCCTTAAACCAATTAGCTGGATTCATAAAAGAAAATGTATTTCCCCACCAGGAGTCTTTGCAGGAATTATCCATATATATACATATATACATACACATGTATATACATATAATAGGAGAACAGACAAAAACTGGTGACTATGTATGTAGATACACACATAGACACAAACACAAGGAAACAATCATTGTCCTTTCCACAGATAGCAACATCATTATATTGAAGACTGAACCATAATCCATCGTAGGTAATGGGGCCTGAATGAGGGATCTTAGTCTTTACTTTGGTAACTACACCCTCAATGTCCTCTCGCTTCCTAAAGCTCAATGTGGCCAAAACTGAGCTGATCATCTTTCCTCCATCTCACCTACACTCTCTACCTGATCTATCTATTACAATAAATAACATCACGCTCTCCCCAGCACCCAAAGTTCGGTGCCTCGGAGTGACCTTTGACTCTGCCTTGTCCTTCATACCACACATTCAATCCCTCACCACCTCCTGTCGTCTTCAACTCAAAAATATTTCCAGAATCCGTCCCTTCATCAATTCTCAATCTACAAAAATGCTAGTGCATGCTCTCATAATCTCCCGCCTCGACTACTGCAACATCCTGCTAACACGCTCGCCCCTCTTCAGTCCATCCTTAATGCTGCTGCCCGACTGATCCACCTCTCGCCTCACTACCACCCCGCTTCTCCTCTCTGCATGTCCCTTCACTGGCTACCAATCTTCCATCGTATCCAATTCAAACTACTAATACTGACTTACAAAGCCATCCACAAATTGTCTCCTCCATATATCTCTGAACTAATATCTCGCTACACTCCAAAACGTAATCTCCGGTCCTCCCAAGATCTCCTTCTCTCCTCCTCTCTCATTCGCTCCTCATGCAATCACCTCCAAGACTTCTCCCGAACATCCCCAGTCTTCTGGAACTCTCTGCCTCAACACGTCAGACTATCTACTACACTTGCAATCTTCAAACGGAACCTAAAGACTCATCTGTTCAGAAATGCCTATAACCTTCAATGACCTCACTGCTTCACCACCGTGCGGAGCTGCCACCCCACCACCGTGCGGAGCTGCCGCCCCACCACCGTGCGGAGCTGCCGCCCCACCACCGTGCGGAGCTGCCGCCCCACCACCGTGCGGAGCTGCTGCCCCATCTACACCCCACCTACTGTCTCCTCCCCATAATCCTATAGAATGTAAGCCCACAAGGGCAGGGCCCTCTTCCCTCTGTACTAGTCTGTCTACTGTAACTTGTATATGTATTTTGTATGTAACCCCCTTCTCATGTACAGCACCATGGAACTAATGGTGCTCTATAAATAAATAATAATAATAATAATGTCCGGATTGTATTCCATCCACCACGACTGTCCCCTAGGCTGTGTGATATTTAGCTGGAACCAGGGATTAGTGACCTTTCCAGCTATAGTCAAGGTGGCAAATACATCTTTTCACCAGAATATCGATAGAGTCCAGATTTCATTGTACATACAGTCTGATATCAACACCTCCTGTGGTTCCAGAGGTAAGGCTAAATATGGCATAGTCTTTGAAGAAAATAAAACTGTGTGTGCAGATCCAACAGTCTTTTGGCTTTTCTCCTTCCATGTCCTCAGTAAGAGAAATATGGTGGCGAATGAGTTTATTATCCCAGTCCGTATTTAAAAGTTCGCTCAGTGTCTTTGTTTGGCGCAGCAACTCTGCTACACCTAGCAGGATAATTAGCAAGACTGTCATTCTGCCGGTGGAGTGACCTTTTTACAGTGACTGGCGTGGATCCAGGTGGGCTTTCCCTCAAGTTTCACTGAGGTGGATGTGGTCAGCTGGACTTGGAATGGGCCATCAGAGCGTGGATCTAGGCTCCTTCTCCGTCTGCGCACGACCACCCAATCACCTGGATTCAGCTGATGCACATCTGCACTTGCATTGGGATCTGGAATGGATGAAAAGACATGTTTATGCACCACATTAAGTCTTTCCTGTAAGGCCTGGACGTAGGCTGTCATAGTGCCGTGTTGCATCTGTAACACTTGTGGAAAGTAGAGACCTGTTTTTGGGGCACTACCAAAAAGGACTGCAAAAGGAGACAAGCCTGTCTTTCTATTTTGAGTGTGTCTGACTGAAAATAGTGCCAGGGATAAGCACTCTACCCAATTCTTTCCTGTCTCTGCCATGGCCTTTTGAATTTTTAGTTTAAGTGTCCCGTTTAATCTCTCTACTTTTCCACTGCTGTGCGGATGATAAGGGGTATGGAATGCCTGCTCTATTCCCAGGGCCTGCATAATGTCCCTCATTATTTCTCCAGTGAAGTGTGTACCCCTGTCACTTTCTATGGCTTCTGGGATGCCATACCGACAGACTAGTTCCTTCATCAGTTTTTCTGCAGTTGTTTTAGCATTTGCACATTTTACTGGATAGGCCTCAACCCATCCTGAGAAGAGATCTACACATACCAGGACGTATTCATACACTCCTACCTTGGGTAGTTGTATGTAGTCTATTTGCAGTCGTTGACACGGTAGAGCGGTCTGGGTGTTGCTTTCTTAGGGACTTTTACTGTTTTACCTGGGTTGTGTTGTGCGCAGATAATGCAGGATTGTACATGTTTGGAGGCTACGTAACTGAAGCCAGGAGCGATCCAGAAGGCATTCACCTGGTTACACATGTGACTTTTTGAGGCGTGAGTGGGGCCATGTGTTGCTTGTGCCATCATAGGGAACAGGGACCTTGGTAAACACAACCTATCCTTACTTTCCCATACTCCATTTGAGTTCAGCCCAGCTCCCATTTTCCCCAGTGTTCCTTCTCTGTTTGGGCAGCCTGATGCTGGAGGGATTTCAGGACATCCAGACTTACTGTGGCTGGGACTTGCTGGCTTCCTGCCACTATCTTCTGATCCCTAGGCCTCTTTGCCACTGCTTTCGCAGCTGCATCCGCCCTTTTATTGCCCGCTACCTCCAGTGAGTCACCTTTTGTGTGTGCTTTCACCTTAATGATGCCAACCTGGACTGGTAACATTAGTGCCTCCATTAACCGTTTTACCAATTCTGCATTTTTAATAGGCTTACCAGCTGACGTAAGAAAAGCTCTACTTCTCCAGATAGGGCCAAAATCATGACAGATCCCAAATCCATAATTTGAGTCTGAATAAACATTAATTTTCCTACCTGATCCCGCTCTACACGCCTTAATGAGCGCTGTTAGCTCCGCCTCCTGCGCGGACATGTGCGGCGGGAGTGGTTCAGCTCGGATTACCTCATGTGAGGATACTACTGCATATCCAGTGTAGAATCTCCCATCCAGGTGGTATCTGTAGCCATCTACAAAAAACTCCAAATCTGCATTAGTAATAGGTGTATCATAGACATGTGGAAAACCTGCTGTCTCCTGACTCATCAGCTCTATGCAGCCATTCTCGTGCGTCATGTCAAAGTATTCATCCTCACTTGCTACCATTGTCACCAATTTCCCCTTTTCTGAATCTACTGGCAAAAGGGTGTCTGGATTCAGAACATTACACCTCTTGAGGGTGACATACTCAGGAATCAGAAGGGCACATTCACGTCTGAGCTGTCTGGCCATAGACAGGTGTTTCGGTTGGACTTGCACAAGTATAGCATGAATGTCATGCGGGGAGTAAATTGTTAAGGGAAACAACTGATATAGAAGGGTTAAATAGTTTCTCTATTTCTTTATTAAAGATATTTTATTTCATTTGTAAGTATATCTGATGGTAGTTCATAGTCATAGAGCCTTCGGAATAAGAGACAAGCTCAAGGATTATTATTGTCTCTAAATGTTCTTCTTATCTTCTTCTTATCTCATATGCATGACTCTACATTTTTGTTTTGCTAAAACTTAAAGGTCATATGAGCAACTTGTAAAGTCCAGCTAGAAGCCTTATTTGCAATATCACATTGATCTGTAAATGGTATAAATAAACTGTACCTTAGCTAAATAGACAGAAAATTGATCATGCTCACATGGATGCAGTTCTTTTTTTCCGAGCGCTCGATCTTGATTAGGTCTGAAGAGGCCTAATTCAGAGGACCTCACTGGTGATCCCATAAGCTGACTTGTGACAAAACAGAACAGCTACAACAGTTTTTGGTGCCCAACATGGAGCCGTGGCCAACCAGCCTATTCGGAAGAAGTTTTGGGGACTCTTGAGACAGTGAAATTTCAGCTGCAGCAAGGTGAGAAGCTTTATTCTTACACTTTATTTCACTCTCTCTGATTTCCCGAATATTCTGGGTAAGGCTGTATACACGGTTCAAGAACTCTGGCATCACCAGAGAGTATTGTTTTTTTCTCATGCATGTCTGAATGAGAGTTGAAATATAGAGTAATAAGATAATCTGTTGTCCGTCCATTAACTGATTGCATAGATTGCATAGCACGGAATTTGGGACAGTCTCTGTATAATTACATTTGCTGTGTTGCTGTGTTTTGTGTTTTGCTTTGGCCATCTTTGCATCTTTGATGGGCAATACACTGGTCTAGGGATATGTGTTCATAAGTGGTTTCATATTAATGCCTAGATAAAGTAGGCAGGCAATAGGTTGTTGTATATTGATGAGAAGCCTCTGAATAACAAAGTGACAAGTAATTGAGATAAGAGACTTGGTGAAATAATATGTATGTATAAGTCTAATGGTTATAGGTCATACTGTGGACTGTGAAAAGATGTTCCGGTTGTGAAATGTCACAGGGCATAGCCATATAGAGTATTTTAGTGGATACCTGACATATGTATTTTTTCCCATCAGTGTCAAGAGCGGTTTAGATAATTTTATTTACATGTGAGGTTAACTGATCCTTGGAAGGTGTATTGTTACATATGTTTCTAGAATCAAGTGCTGTGAAGGTATATAAGTAGTCTCAATTTTCTGCTGGGATTGTGTATTATACCAGTGGGTATTAGGGATGTTTTGGAAAAGCTGAATCTGGACGAAGAATTCTTTTGAGATAACACTCTAGCTAAACAAACTGTGCGCTGCTGCTATTCTGTTGGGAGGGGTCAAGTGAACAGCTGCGCGATTTTCTGCCCTCTGTGAGAAGTCAGCTCTGAGGATTGTTTTAGTTTAACTCTAGTTTACGTTCGTTGCTGGAATACTTTGTAAAGGACCAGCATGGAGTACCCAACTGCACATCAGGTTTGAAGTGGGTTAGAGAGCAGTGTGGCCTTCCCACTCACATGGAGGTGGTCTAGCAGGTGAGAGGACTATCACACCTGGTCCTTCCTGCTTTAGTCATCTGGTCTATTGGGTGAGAGAGGTGTTTTTTTTAACCCTTCCCAATACGCCCTGCAAGTGTAGCAGGTGAGAGTGAATGCTGATTTAGCCTTCCAGCTACCACTTGAGAGCCCATTCTGACTTGCCAGGAGACGTGTGGCCTGTTAACAAGGTTCAGGGACACTGAGAGGGCATTTGCAGAAAGGTGGGCTGTGTGGGAATAAGTTGAAGCCATGGGCAACTTGTTCAGTGTGCAGTGTGGGGCTCCAGCGGGATCCAAAACAGCCAAACAGATAGTGCAAGAAAGGAAAGTCAAGGAAGCAGTGAAAAATATCAGACCAATACTCAGAAAGGCAGACATGCCAGAGTGTGGGTGTTTGGATGTTGAGAAATGGCACAGATTCAAGGAAGAGGTGCAGCATTGTGGATGTAAAGAAATAACAGTGGGATGTATTATTATATTATTGTTATGTAAAGTGTATTATAAATGTTTTAATGCACCAAGAGCAAAAACTGTGACTGCTACCGCCCCCCCCCCCCCCTTCACATGATCAGAAACCCAGACCAGATGAATGTAGTCAGAAAAACCCAGACTGGAGAAGTACTTGTGCTACGTGTAATGTTACTCGCCCTAAGCAGATTGCACTAAATCCTGTTCGAACCAGATCACATGTGATGACAGAGGACGCTGACACTGAGACAGAGGT
This sequence comes from Anomaloglossus baeobatrachus, assembly GCF_048569485.1. Lineage (NCBI taxonomy): Eukaryota > Metazoa > Chordata > Amphibia > Anura > Aromobatidae > Anomaloglossus > Anomaloglossus baeobatrachus. The sequence goes on along the minus strand of NC_134357.1, from coordinate 236,873,097 downwards.
AGTGAAGGAATTGAGTTTTGGGGAGGAAGCTGGACATTACTCTGATGGTGAGGAAAGAAAACAGTTATCTGACCCTGAGGACCAACCTTTTCCTCTTTCCCTGACTGACGTAATACAGCAGGAAGGGGAGAGTATAGAGACGTACTTTTGGAGGTTACAGCTGAAGTGGGCAGATGTGGGGTACAAAGTCAGAACCTCCCTTAATGACAAACTACTGATGAGTATATTCGTTAACGGTATGAATAAGGTTTTACGAGAAGCAGTACAGACAGCCAGACCTGAGTGGAGAAACATGGACCCAACAGACCTTCTGCAAGTAGCTAAGGGGGTTGAACTGACAAAATGCAAGTGACCAGTTATGTATGCTAGAGCACAAGGAAAACAGTGGAAGCAGAGAGGGAGGGCACCAGGTGACCTAGTGACCGTACAGTGCTGGAATTGTGGACAGAATGGACATTACGCCAGACAGTGCAAAAACCCCAAATAGGAGAGGGAGCAGACTGACTCTCCTCCTTCCTTCCCTCCTCCTTTGCCTCTGGCCTAGGAAACTGGTGACCACGAAGGGACTGGAGGGATTGGTGTCTGAAATTCCCTTGATAAAACAGTATCCCTTAAGCCCAGCCAAATCAATGGCCCTGACCAGAGATAAGAGAATATGTGCAAGCAGGGGCTCTAGTACAAAGGTTCCCCCCCTGTAACACTCCCTTGTATCCAATCAAGAAAAAAAGGGCCCAAAGGTTCCCCTGATACATACAGAATGGTGCATGATTTGAGAGCTGTCAATGCTGTCACTGAGAGTGTAACATCCATTGTTCCAAACCCACATACCTTACTGTCACAAATCCCAGGGACCTCCAAATGTTTTACAGTAAGTGATTGGGCAAATGCATTTTTCTCTGTGCCTCTACACCCTGACTGTCAGTATCTTTTTGCCTTCACACATGAGGGGAAACAGTACATGTGGACAGTCCTCCCGCAAGGAGGAATGAATTCACCTACCATTTATTCTACAGCTATGGCAGGAATTCTGGAACAGTGGCAACCGCCTCATCCACAGGTTACGCTATTGCAGTACGTGGATGACCTTTTGCTCTGCTGTCCAGACCAGACGTCCTGCAGAGAAGCCACAATTTCTTTGCTGTGTTTTCTGGCAGAGAATGGTTGCAAAGTTTCACGTGAAAAATTACAGTACTGTAAGCAAAAGGTAACATTTTTAGGTCACTGTATCTCTGAAGGTACGAGACACCTGACTGAGGAGAGAAAACTAGCAGTCCAAAATCTCTCCTTACCCAGGTCCCACCGGCAACTGCGCACCTTTTTGGGCTTAGTGTCATACTGCAGGCCTTGGATAAGGTCTGCCTCTCAAATGATGCAACCCCTCTGATTGTCTGTCATCTGACCCCTTTGACCTCACTCAGGAAGCTATTGATTCCTTTCATTCCCTTAAACTACTCATTGTATCTGCCCCGGCCCTGGGTATTCCAAATTACGATCAACCATTTTTCTTGTTTTGCACAGAACAGGGAGGGCATGCGACAGCCGTCCTCACACAGCAACATGGTGACAAACAAAGACCAATAGCTTACTACTCTCTTAACAATGAGGCAAGCCCTAGGTCCCTGTGTAGGTGTGTGGAACCACAAGGCGCAGAATGACTTAGGCACAGTCCAAACAGTCATTCAGGGATTTTACTCACTGATGGTGGCAGGGTGAGTAACCCGGGCATAGCTGGGATGAACCAGGCTGGAACCAGGCATCCTTCAGGCTAACTTGTGAGGGTGGCTTCTGACTCGCCTTCTCTAGCCCTTCTGTTTCATATGACTGTATGTAGCCTGAGGATCTAGGCTTTGTCTTAGCTGAGATAAGTCTGTGCTGCACTTGAGCACCAGTGAAGCTCCTCCTCTACAGGCAACGGTAAAAAGTAAACACACTAAGAAAGAAGGAAGGCCTGCACTCATCTCAGAATTGCTAGAGTGAACAGGATAACAAGATTAAGGTCATTACTTCTTGAAGCATATTTAAACTTTCAATAAACTGTGCATAAATCAATAGTCCAGTATATTGTATGTGTGAAGCCCCGCAAGTGCTATGTCGGTGCATTACCTTCAGGGACTCCACGTGGATGGAACAGTCTGGTCACAGGTAGGGAACCTTCTTTTAGAATTTTTGTGACTCCACTCTCGGTATTGCGGTCAGGGTGACCGCCACTGCAGATTAAGGGGTGCCTGGGGCTGATGGTGGGTGCAGTCAGTTGTAGTGGCTTCCCGAGAGTGAGGCAAGCCCCAGGGCCCTGTGTAGGTGTGTGGAACCACAAGGCACAGTCCAAACAGTCTTTCAGGGATTTTAATCACTGATGGTGGCAGGGTGAGTAACCCGGGCGTAGCTGGGATGAACCAGGCTGGAACCAGGCATCCTTCAGGCTAACTTGTGAGGGTGGCTTCTGACTCACCTTCTCTAGCCCTTCTGTTGTTTGTGATGACCCCGACTTGCAGTCCCTACGGTTGTCACCCAGGGAAGTTGCTGCTGTGCTCCCCTCGTTTTGGCCCGTTTGCTTGTAGCCTGGACCAGGTCACTCTGGCTGCTTGCCTCCTGTGAACTATGGGCCCTCTCTTTGCTTCATGGCTGCAGACTCTGTGGTGTTGTCTTGAGGGTCTGAAATGCCCCCTCAGGCAGGTTTGGCAGAAGAAAGATGAATCTATCTCTGCACCGGGACCTGTTACCCTTTGCGGGCCTGGTACCTCCCCAGCAGTCCCCTTACTCTGCCACCCGTTTGCTCTCTCTTTAGCCTTGGGTGGATTTCGGGTGGCACTACTAGGTGACCGATCTCCCCCGTCAGTAGTCACTGCGCGTACGCTGTCAGCTTGTGACAGACTCCAGGGTCTGCTGCATGCGACTGCTCTCCCTGAGCTGCACTCACTAACTGGCTCACTCGTGGGTTCTGCACGTCTGCTCTGTCTGAGCTCCACTTCCCAACTCCTCACTCCTCAACTCTTGTTCCTCCTCCTTCCTCTTTCTCCACTGTGCCTGCCTTTGTCACCTAGCAACCAGGCTCTCCACCACACCCCTTGAGTGGACATGGAGGCCACGCCCCCTCCTGGAATCTCTCAGGAGTCCTTCCAAAGGTACATGTGTGAGACCTGATTACTATGCGCCTGTGTAGTCACACCTCGGTCAGCCTTCTGGATTACCTGTATTGTACTGCCCCCAGCATGGGTGCAGTACTCAGTGGTGCCTGACCAGGTCAGGGGCGCCACATATATTCTCTCTGTATGCTTGTTTGTTTTTTCTGTGAGCTCATGTACTTTTGGGAGGATAGCTTCTATACAATATACAGGGAAAATAAAGCAACAGGATTGATGAGGACTTGTATAGGTATAGAAGCCAAAACATCAAGTTATTAGCTCTGTTATCAGTTTCTTTGTTTCTGGAGTATGATACACAACAAACTTGCTCCCTCCTCCCCTTTTTATAGACTGGAGCAATCTGATGGGAAACATTTAGTGACCTGTACCTAAGAAAAGCCTGAGATTGGAAATTCAGAGTAAAGCTATCTGATGACATATTTTACAAACTTTATATTTGTCATGTGTACTATTGATTTATGCAAAGTTTGTTTTATTTCTATCTAAAATTATACAGTGGGGAAAATAAGTATTTAATACACTGTCGATTCCCACCTACAAAGAATGGAGAGGTCTGACATTTTTATCATAGGTAGACTTCAACCTGGAGAAACAAACAGGAAACGTCTGACCTCTGTAATTGCAAACAAAGGTGTTTGTACCAAATATTAAGTTCTGTTTTTCTATTGTATCAAATACGTATTTTTTCATGCAATAAAATGTAAATTATTTAAATCATACAATGTGATTTTCTGGATTTTTGTTAGATTCTTTCTCTCACAGGTGAAGTGTACCATTACAGACCCATAGTGTCTTGGTCCTGTGAGGTGCCTGGAAGTAATCATACAGCATCGTCTGCTACTGGGGACTTTTTATGTTTCTGTAGATGCACGCTATGGGACTTTGCATCTAGACATTGGCTCCCTTCATCTGTTTATTTCGGGCCTCTTGATGAACCGCGGTTACGAGGAAATGTGTTGAGACAGGCAATGGTTCGGCTCTTATAACCACTAAGGACCTCATCATCACAGCTAGTGGACTACTCAGCGTTGAAAACCCCAGAGTTATGCTGCACTTTGATATGTGACTTTTTGGTCTCTGATTTGTAGTGCATATAGATGGTCGCTTGATTGGAAACGGAGCCGTTCCATGACGGTTGTATCCCTTCTACATTTAATCCTACCTTGCTATAACTAATTATTGGGTATTATACTTTCAACTGGTGTTTAACCTACCCATATTGTGGCAATAGGCTAGTGGGGTTGATTTATGCAGATGAGAATTACCCTTTTTGGTTTTTCTAGTAAACACTAATTTTAATGTGTGTGATTTATATGTCACACGTGGTTTTGTGATATTTATTCTACTAAAATTTTGTAATAGGAATTTGTGTTTTTATGAAAACATTTTCCCTATATGTATCGTGATAAAATTGATTTACAATTACAGACCTCTCCATTCTTTGTATTGGGCAAAACTTGCAAAATTGTCTTTGTATCAAATACTTAATTTCCCCACTGTACATGGTTCCCTGTTCTTGCTGGAATTATAATATACATTTTTTTTTTATAGCACAAAATTATTATGAGAGTGAATTTATAGGATTACAAAATGTCTAAGAAGCTCCCTATGAAGTCAGCTGTATTTGAGCATTTCACAGTGACTCAAGATGAAAAATATTTTGTGTCAATGTATGACAATGACCCAGATGAAAACAAATGCTGTGATGCCACAATCAGTGCATACTCAGGCAGTGATAAAAATGCTCCTACAAGAGCTTCCAATGTAAAAAGACATTTGCAACGCTTCCACCTAGACGTTTTCAAAGCTGTGACTGAGAAAGATAACAGCAGCACCAAGAAACCAGTGCCCAGCACTTCCTGCCAGACAAAGGTGGAGGAAAGAGCATCTCAAGCATCATTAACAAGATATTATGTAAGTGACAAAGTTACTGTAACAATGACAGCAGATATGTTTAATAGACAGCTCATACAGCTTGTTGTGATGGATGGTGTACCATTATAATTATTTGCACGACCAGCTTTTACAGCTGTTAATGGAGAAATGGCCCGCAACTTGGTGTTTCTCCTGAAAGAGAAAGTATTAGAAAATTAATGATTGAAGAAGCCCTTAAACAAAAGGAAGATCTTAACAAGACTTTCAAAAGACACTTCATGTTTCTTAAAATGGATGCCTGCACACGTCACAGAGTGAACTATTTTGCCATCAATGTTCGATATGTTTGTGACAACAAAGAAATTGTTACCAAAACACTGGCAGTAAAAGATACCAAAGCTCATCACACCAGCCAGTTTCTCCAGGCCTTAGTGGAAAAAGCTCTGCAAGATCAAAAAACAACAGGTTCTTGCTATTGTAACGGACAATGCTTCAAACATGATAAGTAGAATTAAACTGTTAAATGAGAGTAATGAACAACAGCTAGAAGAAAATTTAGGATTCAGTATGTTTGAGATCGAAGGCACAGTGCTGTTCATGTAACTGAGGAACAAACAGATATTACAACAGAAGAACAGCAAAATGATACTTTAGAATTAGATGATCTTGCATGCAGCAGAGGATCAATAGCATATCGCTCTCGCATCGGAAGCGGTACTCAAGTGGACATGAGCCATAAGAGAGAGTCTGCAAGTGGGACATGCTGGAAATCTGATTGGAAAAGTGAGGAAATTGGATATTGCTGCCAGAACTCCTAAAATTGATTCCATCTTGAAGAGACATGCTGGGAAAGGGGCAATTGTCGATCAAGCCACTTGGTGGGGCAGCACTTATTTAATGATTGAGCGATTGATTTCTTATAGATATGACGAACCCTCAGGTAACCCTAAATGAAGGTCAATGGACACAGGTGGCTGAATTGAAGGAATTGCTTAATCACCCATTTACCGTGACAAAAAAATTACAAGCTGAGGATTTAACTCCTGGCATTTTCATAAGGGAGTGAAAGAACTTGCTATTTTGCCTGTTCCAAAGAGGTTTAATCGCAGATGGCATTTCTGCTTCAATGAAATGGAGAGAGACACAGCTATTGGAAAATAAAATTCTTCTGGCAGCTGTTTATGTGGACCCAAGTCAGCATATACTGCTTGATGATCAACAGCTTACTAAAGGAAAAGAAGCTTTGACTGAGGTAGCAGCTAGGATAAGTGGCCTACAGGACTGCCAGGTGCAAGAGGACTTGGGTCCTGACAGTGTTACTGCTGCCTTATCTTCATCTTCATCAGATGAGGAGTTTAACTTTGACAAGTATTTGGATGACATGGAGCAGGCAAAGTGTTGTCGCAAGAAAAAAGATTTCACTTCATCTCCTATAGCAGCAGATTGACCAGATTTCAGCAAAATTTTTCACTTGCTCTCAAAGAAATAGAAAAATTCAACCGTTCATCAAAACTGACTGTGCATGAGGCAATTCCTTTATACCCGGAAATTGTTAGAGATGTTGCCCATGTGGTTACGGCTTTACCTCCAACCCAAGTTACTGTAGAGAGGTTGTTCTCTAATCTCTAGCCTTAAAATTATTAGGACAGATTTGAGGTCATCTGCGAAGAGGATCTGATGGAAGCAATTCTATTTCTTACAACAAATTCATAGACTGCACAAATGTTATTTAGTATGTTTTTGTTGGAAAATGTTTATTGCCACTCACATATTTTTTTAGTTTATATATATATATATATATATATATATATATATATATATACAGTACAGAACAAAAGTTTGGACACCCCTTCTCATTCAAAGAGTTTTCTTTATTTTCATGACTATAAAAATTGTAGATTCACATTGAAGGCATCAAAACCATGAGTTAAAACATGTGGAATGAAATACTTTCAGTTGTTTCACACTTTTTTGAGTATGTCTTCTATTCTAGGTTCTTCAAAGTAGCCACCTTTTGCTTTGATTACTGCTCTGCACACTCTTGGCATTCTCTTGATGATCTTCAAGAAGTAGTTACCGGAAATAGTCTTCCAACAGTCTTGAAGGAGTTCCCAGAGATGCTTAGCACTTGTTGGCCCTTTTGCCTTCACTCTGCGGTCCAGCTCACCCCAAACCATCTTGATTAGGTTCAGGTCTGGTGACTGTGGAGGCCAGGTCAGCTGGCGTAGCACCCCATCATTCTCCTTCTTAGTCAAATAGCCCTTACACAGCCTGGAGGTGTGTTTGGGGTCATTGTCCTGTTGAAAAATAAATGATGGTCCAACTAAACGCAAACCGGATGGAATAGCACACTGCTGCAAGATGCTGTGGTAGCCATGCTGGTTCAGTATGCCTTGAATTTTAAATAAATCCCCAGCAAAGCACCATCACATCTCCTCCTCCATGCTTCACTGTGGGAACCAGCCATGTAGAGTCTATTCGTTCACCTTTTCTACAAAGACACGGTGGTTGGATCCAAAGATCTCAAATTTGGACTCATCAGACCAAAGCACAGATTTCCACTGGTCTAATGTCCATTCCTTGTGTTCTTTAGCCCAGACAAGTCTCTTCTGCTTGTTGCCTGTCCTTAGCAGTGGTTTCCTACCGGAGTAGCTATTTTGCTATTTCACCATGAAGGCCTACTGCACAAAGTCCATTCTTAACAGTTATTCTAGAGATGAGAAGGTGTGTCCAAGCTTTTGGTCTGCACTGATATATATATACACACATACACATTTTATATATATATTTATATATATATATATATATATATATATATGTGTCTGTGTGTGTAATCTATATTACATAATGTATTACATATTTACAATTTATTAGTTTTTTTTGTTCTAAAGTTGTATTCCAATAAATATATTTATGTTCTATCTAAATATCTTGATTATTGTATCATAAAAATGATTACATATCTGATGTTCACATTGCACTACAATACATTTTTCACTTAACTATAAGCAATATATGTGGGAGTCGGAGTCGTGGAATCTGAGTCGTTGCAAGGGAAATTGAGGAGTCGGAGTCGCAGGTTTGGCTTACTGACTCCACAGCCCTGTTCAGTATGAGAAGGAAGCCAAGACATAAAGTGATCTGGATGCTGGTGATAAAAATTTGCAAGAAAAGGTAGGTGGAGTAGGAATTAATTACTAATTGGATCTTGCTGGGTAACCCACTGCAGAGTGGAAGTTAGTTACTGGTTGGAACTTACAAAATAAAATAAACTGATGTTGTAGATTTTCAATTCGTTGCTGGATTTGTCTTCCAAAATGCTAATGCTGCAGAATAATGATTGTAGTAGCAATACTATTACTTGACTGCGAGTAGTCACTAATGAGGATCTCCGTTCACACACCCCGGCCGGATGGTGTGTGTGTGGAGCAGTGTTTGTTTCTATTCCAACATGCATCATAGAATAGAATATTTTATTAGTACATATATTTTTTATTTCAATAAAGTTTATTTTATTTTTATGTTTAATGTTTACATATTGATGTCCGCGTCATCGGGCGCTCCCGGATATGATGTAGGCGCCTCCTGTGTCGTCACACAGGACAGTCACGCCATTCTGTACGGAGGACGTCTGGCGCGCACATGACTGGAGTGTCGCCGCGCATGCATACCACCACGGCAGCCATCTTACTTGATGGCAAATTACAAGGCAAGAATGAACATGTATAAATAGCCACAAAGCCACCAACATAAGTCCACATAATACTTGGAAACACACAGAGCATGTCTTCGCTCTGAACACTGTCTAGATAACATCCTGTTATAAAAAAAAATGACTTTAATTCAGTCTCACAACAACGATAAAGGTGCTTCTCAGGGATGAAGGATGATCTCATGTGTCCCCCACCCCAGTAATGTGTATGCCCCTAGTGCAGTCTATGTCCCCTGTGATGTATTTGCTCCCAGCCCCTCCTGTGATGTATATAGTGTGGCCCCCATGTCATCTGTGATGTATATACCATATCTCCCAACCGTCCCGGATACAGCGGGACTGTACCGGATTTCAGCGGGTGTCCCGGTGTCACGATCGTGAGGCTTTTTGTCCCGCCCGTGGCTCCGCCCACCTGCTCTCTCCCCGTCTGACTTTCTCCCCATCCTAATGCACATGAGCAGAGCAGAGCCGAGCGCTGCTTCACTGCTCTGGCTCTGTGCTGCCGCTGTTATGGGTGGGCGGCAGCAGCACTCTGGCTGCCGGCACTTTAAATCTGCAGCTCAGCGTGCACTCACTGCTGGGCTGTTTGTGTATGGAAGTGCATCTGTGGGCGGAGCTACCGAGCAACATGCTGAGCTGTGTCCACAGATAAAGAGACTGCAGGAAGAGGAGCTGAACACCAAGGAATGCTGTATGTGAACCCCCCCCCACCTACCCAAAGCTATATGCCTCCAGTCACCCCCCTCACCACATCTGTATGGCCCCCTCACCAAATTTGTATGCCCCCCAGCCCCAACACCAGATTTGTATGCCCCCAGCCCCCCCCACCAGATCTATATGCCCCCCAGCACCCCCCAGCTCTGTATGCCTCCACCCCCCCCCTCACCAGATATGTATGCCCCAGCAGCCCTCTCCTCACCAGAGCTATATGCCTCCAGTCACCCCCCCCTCACCAAATCTGTGTGCCCCCCAGCCCCAACACCAGATTTGTATGCCCCCAGCCCCCCCATCGGATCTGTATGTGCCCCCAACACCAGAGCTATATGCCCCTTAGTAATATCTATGCTACCAGTTATTTATATGTCCCACAGTAAAGTGTATTTCCCCCAGTAATGTGTGTACCCCTTAGTAACGTGTATGCCCCTCAGTGAAAAACACAGACGTTCTTCACTGACGTGTTAAACACGCATATGTCCCTTCATACTTCGTGATTCACGGCACACAGTGGTTGTCCATGTGCAATCCATGATACGTGATCCGTACTCTGTGATTGCACATGAACATATACTCACCTGCCCCCGCTCCTGCTCTCCGTGGTGCTGAAGAGTCCCGCGATTCAGCATCCAGCCACCGCTCTCTCACCTTTGCAGCTTCTTCCGGGTCGGCTCTGGCTGCATAAATGAATATGCATGCCATAATGAACCAGCCAGGAAGAAGCAGAGAGCAGCTGCCGAACTCAGCATCGCTGGAGAAGCTGAGTTGAAAAAGATTTTTATTTTAAATGTCCGTGTTTTTCTGGTACGTGTTTCACGGATCACACCATAGTGTGGTCTGTGGGACATCAGTGATGCCAGAAAAAAAACCAGACATGTTTCTGTGCGGCAATCACGGATACGCATGTACGCCGCACGGAGACACGGTCAGTGAAAAATCACTGATGTGTGTGCAGACCCATTGATTATAATGGGTCTGCATAGGTCAGTGATTCTGGTACGTATAAAAAGTAGCACATACATACCAGAATCACTGACATCTCAAACAGGCCTAATATGTATGCCCCTCAAATACTGTCTATGCCCCAAGACCCTCCTATGCTGAATATACTATAACCCCAGCCTCTCCTGTGCTGTATATACTGTAGCCCCCAGCCCCTCCTGTGCTGTATATACTGTAGCCCCCAGCCCCTCTTGTGCTGTTATCTACTGTATATATACAGTGTGTGTGTGTGTGTATGTATCAATATATACATATAATTAGTATATAAAACCCCCATCCTGCCTTGTGATACATACACAGCGGTGTCAGTGTGCACTGTGCGTGGCTAGGTCTGTTAAAGTGTTGCCAAGTGATCACATGCCGAGGAGGAGCTGGACAGAGACAAGCGGGGTAGGTGAGTGCGGCTGCTGCCGGCTTCCCCATGTTATTACCTCCAATGTGTGTATATGTATGATGTATATATCTGTGTATGTCAGTGCAGATGATTGTGTATAGATTTGTCTGTTTATATGTATTTTAGGGAATTTGTCTTCAAATATGTACCGTATATATGCGTATGCCTGTGGCCACGATCAGGGGCTGCACGTCTCCTCCGCAGGAGACCACAGCTGCCTGTGCTCACGATCAAGACTCGCTGTGTCCTGGAGGCAGCGCGTCCTGACCTGCGGGGCTGCACGTCTCCTCCGCAGGAGACCACAGCTGCCTGTGCCCACGATCAAGACTCGCTGTGTCCTGGAGGCAGCGCGTCCTGACCTGCGGGGCTGCACGTCTCCTCCGCAGGAGAACGCAGCTGCCTGTGCCCACGATCAGGACTCGCTGTGTCCTGGAGGCAGCGGGTCCTGACCTGCGGGGCTGCACGTCTCCTCTGCAGGAGACCACAGCTGCCTGTGCCCACGATCAGGGTTCAGAGCGCTGCGGTCTCCTGCTGTGTTCTCCCTACAGAGGACGCATGCAACTGCAGCAAACAATTGATATGCTGCAGTCTGGAAAGACGCTCCGCAGGTCAGTGTTTGCTGCAGAAAAAACAAGCACAGTGGGCACGGGGTTTCTAGAAATCCCTCCACTGTGCTTGTACTGTACAATGCGGTGTTTTAGACACAGCAAAAACACGCTACATCCAAAATGCTGCAAATACTGATCTTGGGCACGCAGCCTTAAACAATGTGATCAGCAGTGCTGAAAAGGATTGGATGTGGGCGTGACAGATTGCAAAATGGGTGTGGTTAGGGGGCGTGGCTTAAAATTGCCGCGGCGCGCTATGCGCCACATACTTTGTCCCTCTTTCTCATCTTTAACTGTTGGGAGGTATGATATACAGCAGTCTGTGTGCATTGTGCGGCTGTGTCTGCTAGCAGTGACACAGCAAGACAGGCATACAAACAGAATTAAAGGCGCAGTGCTGGCCCAGCCTAATCACTGCTAGCAGACACAGACTCATAGTGCACTGTGTGGGGCCATTTCTGTAAAAGTTACAGCCATAAAGCAGCGCGGTCTGCACAGCCACATGCCTCACAGGAGCTGGACGAGAGACAAGTGGAGGAGAGGTGTGAGCCTTGTTGCCAGCTTCCCCATATTTGAAATAGCTCTAATGCACGTGTGTGCATGTATGATGTGTATATCTATGTGTGTCAGTGTATATGACTGCGTATATATTTGTCTCTTTATACCTATTTTTGTGAATTTGTCTTCAAATATCTATATGTACATATTCCTGTATGAGTATGTATCTGTGTATGTGCATTTCTGTGTGTGCATGGGGTTCACTTAGACTCTTTTGCCCTGGGGCCCAAACAACTCTGGGGGGATACAGCTCTGGGAACACATTCAGCTCCAGAGGGCAAAATGCAGCTCCGGCTGGGGGATTGGGGGAGTAGCACATGCAGCTCTAAGGGGAGGGGGGGCTCACATGCAGCTCGGAGTGGGGCACACATGCAGCTCGCAGGGGGGGGGGGGGGGAGTGCACACATGCAGCTCGCAGGGGGAGGGCACGCACATGCAGCTCGCGGGGGGCATGCACATGCAGCTCGCAGGGGGGGGGGAACGCACATGCAGCTCGCAGGGGGGGCACGCACATGCAGCTCGCAGGGGGAGGCACGCACATGCAGCTCGCAGGGGGGGCGCCCACATGCAGCTCGCAGGGGGGGGCCCACATGCAGCTCGCAGGGGGGGGCCCACATGCAGCTAGCAGGTGGGGCCCACATGCAGCTCGCAGGAGGAGGGCGCCCACATGCAGCTCGCAGGGGGGCGCCCACATGCAGCTCGCAGGGGGGCCCACATGCAGCTCGCAGGGGGGGGCACCCACATGCAGCTCGCAGGGGGGGGCACCCACATGCAGCTCGCAGGGGGGGCGCCCACATGCAGCTCGCAGGGGGGGGCCCACATGCAGCTCACAGGGGGGGGCGCCCACATGCAGCTCACAGGGGGGGGCGCCCACATGCAGCTCACAGGGGGGGGCGCCTGTGACTGGGTATGCGACAGAGCAGTAAGGGACACAAGACCGATGAACAATCCAAGAAGATTTAATGAGGCAGGGAGCATAAAACATCAAATATAAAAAATGGTTCTTTGGAGTCCACACAAAGGAAACAGATCTGGGACAATCCGACGCCAAGGAGAATGCAACAGTCCTTAGATGTGTTCCCTAAATCCAGCAGCGTGGCAGCTGATCCTCAATGTCCAATCGTCCATGTACAGGCAAAAAGGAGCTGGCCTCAGCACAGGTCCTCGCCCTTCACCCAACAAAGCATAACTAAACTAAAAAACGTGGCTGAATCTCCCACCTCTCCTTAGATCCACCCCCTTAACATTTGCTACTTGTAGCTACTAGTTAGAAAGAAGTTCCTAGACACAGTCTCCAGAGATTGTGTACTAGGGAAACCCCCTGCAGAGGAGAACAATATATATACAACCCCCACCAAATCAAGGACAATAGCTACTGCTGAAGCCTGATTGCAATATGATACAGGCTGGGGGGATATAATGTTACAACCTCTTCCCCCCCTCAATTTGTGCACGGACTAGTGACCTCAACAGGTCGCTTGTCAAGTGCATGTAAACATGGCGGACCTGACTCAGGACTCCTCTTGCCTGGACAATCCGTCTGCATTTTGGTGTTGGCTGCCCCTTCTATATTGTATTGTAAAGTTATAGGGTTGAAGAGCCAGACTCCATCGTAGTAAGCGTCCATTGTCCCCAGAGACTCTGTTCAGCCAGGTGAGGGGATTGTGATCAGTAACCACAGTGAATTCTCGTCCATACAGATACGGCCTTAGTTTCCTAAGGGCCCATACTACAGCCAGACATTCCTTCTCAACAGTTGCATAGGCCACTTCTCAGTCCAGCAGTTTCCAGCTGAGGTAGGCAATGGGGTGCTCCTCCCCGGCTGCATTCACTTGGCTGAGTACAGCTCCCAGTCCATAAGAAGAGGCATCCGTTTGCACAATGAATCTCCTCTTGTAGTCTGGAGCAGCCAGAACAGGGTCGCAGACCAAGGCGTCCTTCAGCCGGTTAAAAGCCTCATCACAGGCTGGAGTCCAGATCACCAGCCGGGGCATCGTTGTCTTCGTGAGGTCTGTAAGGGGCTTGGCCACAGAGCTGAAATGAGAAACAAATTTTCGGTAATAACTGGCAGTGCCCAAAAAAGCCATAACTTGTTTCTTGGTTTGGGGTACAGGCCAGTCTCTAATAGCCTGGATTTTGGCAGGTGCAGGACGTAACTTCCCTCCTCCTACTCGGTGCCCTAGGTATTGGACTTCACCCATCCCCAATTGGCATTTATCAGGTCGAATAGTTAGGCCTGCTGCGAGAATCCGGTCAAGAACAACAGCTACTTGATTCAGATGTTCTTTCCATGTGTGGCTGAAGATGGCGATATCATCCAGGTAAGCACAAGCGAAGTCGCCATATCCCCGGAGGATCTGGTCCACCATTCTCTGAAAGGTTGCAGCGGCGTTTTTTTATTCCGAAAGGCATGTTTAGAAATTCATACAGACCAAAGGGGGTTATAAAAGCCGACCTTTACCTTCCTCCGTCAGGTGGAATTTGCCAGTATCCCTTACTGAGATCCAAGGTGGTGACGTATCGTGCCCCAGCTAGCCGGTCTAGAAGTTCATTAATGCGGGGCATTGGGTAAGCATCACTGATGGTATGGTCATTTAGTCATCTGTAGGCCACACAAAATCGAGTACCCCCATCTTTCTTGGGTACTATCACAACAGGAGAGGACTATGGGAGGCCTGAATCACCCAAAGCTGTAACATCTCCTCCAGCTCATGCTGCATGGTGTTTCTAACTGATTCTGGTACCCGGTAGGGAGCCTGCTGTATGGGACAAATGCCCTGAGTGTCCACATGATGTTGGGTTACTGTGCTTCGACCTGGTCGGGATGAGAAAGCAGCCTGTCTCTGATGGAGCACTCCCAGCATGTTTTTTCTGTAAGGAATCTAAGTGATCTCTCAGAGGAACCTATTTCCACAGTGGATGGGGCTCTGGCTGCTTCAACAAGATCAGGTAATGGGTCCTCATCCTCCTGACCATCTTCTGATGCCAGCTGACAGATTGCTATTATAGGTAATGTCCGGTCATGGTACTCCTTAATCATATTCACATGGACAGTCCTTTGTCTTAGACCCTGATCATCTAGAGCAAGAAGGTAATTGGTGTCGTTTAGTTTTCGGAGAACCAGGAAGGGACCCTCCCATGTTGTCTGGAGTTTATTTTGCCGATGGGGAACAATTATTAAGACTTGTTGTCCCTCTACAAATTCTCGATAGCGTGCTTTGAGGTCATACCATGTCTTCTGTCTGGTTTGAGCCATCCGCACATGATTCTGAGCCAAACTAGCAAGTTGAGCCAGGGTTTCACGATGCTTGAGGACATATGGAACAACAGGGATTCCTGTATCTTCAACTTGCCCCTCCCAATATTCCTTTAGCAGAGTTAAGGGTCCTCTGACCTTTCTTCCATAGAGTAGTTCAAAGAGGGAAAACCCAGTGGACTCCTGGGGAACTTCCCGATAGGCGAACAGGAGATGGGGTAGGTACTTCTCCCAGCCTGAATCCCTGTCAGTGAAGGCCCTTAGCATATTTTTCAGTGTTTGATTAAACCGTTCACAAAGTCCATTGGTTTGAGGATGGTATGCTGTAGTTCGAATTGCTCGTACTACACAGGTGCGCCACAGACACTGCACCAACTCTGACATAAACTGGGAGCCTTGGTCCGATAAGATTTCACTTGGGAATCCTACTCGGGTGAAAATGGTAACAAGGGCCTCAGCCACCTTGGCTGCAGAAATACTTGACAAGGCCACGGCTTCTGGATATCGGGTAGCGTAGTCCACAACAGTGAGAATGTACTGCTTTCCGGATTTACTTGGTTTAGCCAGAGGTCCAATGATATCGACAGCTACTCTTTGAAAGGGTTCTTCTATGATAGGGAGTGGTTGCAAGGGTGCTTTTGGGTGATCTCCAGGTAGCCCTCTACGCTGACATATGTCGCAGGTTCGGCAGAAATGCGCCACTGCTTGAGAAATTCCAGGCCAATAGAAAATTTGAGTCAATAGTCTCTCGGTGCGGGTTTTCCCTTGATGGCCAGCAGTAGGAATGTCATGAGCAAGGTGTAATAGGGAAATTCTGTATTTCTGAGGAACAATCAGCTGTTTACTATAAGTCCAGGGCTTATCTAAGGAGCAGGCATTGGTAACCCGATATAGAAGTCCATTTTCTTTGATAATTTTTTCCCCATTTTCTCCCAACTGCCCTACTTCAGCCAGAGTTCTAAAGCTAGCCAGGGTAGGGTCAGTCTCTACCCCTTGTCTAAACTGAACTTTATCCCAAGTGACATTCAAATGAGACCCACAAGAAGAATCACTCACCGGCTGTGACGGTAGTTCGGGTGGCCTCATTTCCATTGATGGGTTGAACACGTCCACATCTGCTGCTCTCTTGGCTTGACTTCTGGTTATCACACCGACAAAGTGGCATTGAAGATTCCCCACATCATTCCCTAGAAGAATGTCTGCAGGAAGGCCGCTCATCACACCAATCATGCATTGTTTTGCCCCAAAGCCATAATCCAGGGTCACACTCGCTCTTGGAATGTATCTTTGAGTACCTCCAACCAATTCAATGGCAATTCCTGGTCCCTTTTGCATTGCTTCTGGTTGAATTACTCGGGGATCTGCTATGGTGAGAAAAGCCCCAGTGTCATGAAAGCCAACAACTTTTTAGCCATCCAGCATGACCTCCTGTAGATGTTTATGCTGAAGATCAGAAGAACGGGCGGCTGTGGCTCGCACCCCATAGACTCCTGGTAGGGAAGTCAACATATCAGAGTCACTTGGCAAATCATCAGGGAGTGAATCCAGCTCTTCTCCTGTTGAGAGTGTCTGTAGATAATGGACAGGCAAAGGGGGTCTGTAACTGTTTTGCCTCCGAACTGGACAGTGAGCTTGCAGATTACCAGGTTGCCCACATCCATAACATCTGCATTCTATGATTCTTTCTCCACGTCGTACTCCCAAAGAGGAGGCAGGAGTAATAGGAGGCACATTCACACGGTGTCCGCCATGTGTTGGTAGTCTAGTGGGACGGTGAACATTGGAGGCCAAAGGACAAGGGACCACTGGTGTTGGGGAGCTGGTAGTTTTTTTCTCCCTGACTAGCAGCCTTTTCCATTGAGGCTTGATGGTGAGAAGCTCATCAGCTAGAGCGACAGCTTGTTCCACAGTTGACGGCTTTCTCTCTCACCCATTCCCTGATTTCAGCAGGGCACCTGGCATAGAACTGGTCTTTCAGGATGACCTGGAGGAAGGTCTCCCAAGTTAAGGCCCCCTCTCCCTCCAGCCAGCGATGGCATACTTGTTTCAGCCTCTGGGCATACATCTTGAAAGACACTTCTCCATCATAGGCTAACGTACGGAACTGAGTACTATAAGTATCTGGGGTCACGGCATAATGTTCCAGAATGGTCTGTTTTATCTCCCCATACTCACAATTCCACTGAGGGTCCATAGCTCTATAGGCGTCGGCAGCTCCACCCTCCAAGAGGCCCACCAGGTGTCTGACTCGCTCTCTTTCTGGGACTTCCATTAATCGGCACTGATGCTCAAAGTCCTGGAAGAAGCCCTCAATGTCGCCTGCAGCTTCATTAAATGGCTTAAAGTCCTTGCGGGACACTCTGGAGAATTCCCTCATAGTGGGTGCTGTGGTTACAGTTTGTCTGGAGCCTCTAGCTGCTTCCACAGCAAACCTCTCCAGCAATGCCCTCTCTTGAGCTCTGCGAATGGCATCCATCTTATATTCAATGGTGACCTCATCTCCCAGCAGTGCCATCTCCTCCTCATACCACACAACCCATTGACTTTTTTGGGTATTTACCTCCAGCTCCCGTCTTTCCTCCCCTTTCTGTGGAAATTGTTCCTCGGTGCCATCTTGCAGGCAAGCGTTTTCCAATGCCTCAATTAGTTGCTCCTTAGAGAGTCCTTTGTAGCCGACTTCTAATTCACGGGCCTTTGTTTGTAGGCTCACCACAGTCCAGTTCCTGTATCCTGAGGTTCTGGTTTCAGACGTTGATGGGCCCGTTGTCCTCCATTTCTTCTGCTCTGATCCCGCTGCTGCCACCAGTTTGTGACGGGGTATGCGACAGAGCAGTAAGGGACACCAGACCGATGAACAATCCAAGAAGATTTAATGAGGCAGGGAGCATAAAACATCAAATATAAAAATGGTTCTTTGGAGTCCACACAAAGGAAACAGATCTGGGACAATCCAACGCCAAGGAGAATGCAACAGTCCTCAGATGCGTTCCCTAAATCCAGCAGTGTGGCAGCTGATCCTCAATGTCCAATCGTCCATGTACAGGCAAAAAGGAGCTGGCCTCAGCACAGGTCCTCGCCCTTCACCCAACAAAGCATAACTAAACTAAAAAACGTGGCTGAATCTCCCACCTCTCCTTAGATCCACCCCCTTAACATTTGCTACTTGTAGCTACTAGTTAGAAAGAAGTTCCTAGACACAGTCTCCAGAGATTGTGTACTAGGGAAACCCCCTGCAGAGGAGAACAATATATATACAACCCCCACCAAATCAAGGACAATAGCTACTGCTGAAGCCTGATTGCAATATGATACAGGCTGGGGGGATATAATGTTACAACCTTTTCCCCCCCTCAATTTGTGCACGGACTAGTGACCTCAACAGGTCGCTTGTCAAGTGCATGTAAACATGGCGGACCTGACTCAGGACTCCTCTTGCCTGGACAATCCGTCTGCATTTTGGTGTTGGCTGCCCCTTCTATATTGTATTGTAAAGTTATAGGGTTGAAGAGCCAGACTCCATCGTAGTAAGCGTCCATTGTCCCCAGAGACTCTGTTCAGCCAGGTGAGGGGATTGTGATCAGTAACCACAGTGAATTCTCGTCCATACAGATACGGCCTTAGTTTCCTAAGGGCCCATACTACAGCCAGACATTCCTTCTCAACAGTTGCATAGGCCACTTCTCGGTCCAGCAGTTTCTTGCTGAGGTAGGCAATGGGGTGCTCCTCCCCGGCTGCATTCACTTGGCTGAGTACAGCTCCCAGTCCATAAGAAGAGGCATCCGTTTGCACAATGAATCTCCTCTTGTAGTCTGGAGCAGCCAGAACAGGGTCGCAGACCAAGGCGTCCTTCAGCCGGTTAAAAGCCTCATCACAGGCTGGAGTCCAGATCACCAGCCGGAGCATCGTTGTCTTCGTGAGGTCTGTAAGGGGCTTGGCCACAGAGCTGAAATGAGAAACAAATTTTCGGTAATAACTGGCAGTGCCCAAAAAAGCCATAACTTGTTTCTTGGTTTGGGGTACAGGCCAGTCTCTAATAGCCTGGATTTTGGCAGGTGCAGGACGTAACTTCCCTCCTCCTACTCGGTGCCCTAGGTATTGGACTTCACCCATCCCCAATTGGCATTTATCAGGTCGAATAGTTAGGCCTGCTGCGAGAATCCGGTCAAGAACAACAGCTACTTGATTCAGATGTTCTTTCCATGTGTGGCTGAAGATGGCGATATCATCCAGGTAGGCACAAGCGAAGTCGCCACATCCCCGGAGGATCTGGTCCACCATTCTCTGAAAGGTTGCAGCGGCGTTTTTTATTCCGAAAGGCATGTTTAGAAATTCATACAGACCAAAGGGGGTTATAAAAGCCGACCTTTACCTTCCTCCGTCAGGTGGAATTTGCCAGTATCCCTTACTGAGATCCAAGGTGGTGACGTATCGTGCCCCAGCTAGCCGGTCTAGAAGTTCATTAATGCGGGGCATTGGGTAAGCATCACTGATGGTATGGTCATTTAGTCATCTGTAGGCCACACAAAATTGAGTACCCTCATCTTTCTTGGGTACTATCACAACAGGAGAGGACTATGGGAGGCCTGAATCACCCAAAGCTGTAACATCTCCTCCAGCTCATGCTGCATGGTGTTTCTAACTGATTCTGGTACCTGGTAGGGAGCCTGCTGTATGGGACAAATGCCCCGAGTGTCCACATGATGTTGGGTTACTGTGCTTCGACCTGGTCGGGATGAGAAAGCAGCCTGTCTCTGATGGAGCACTCCCAGCATGTTTTTTCTGTAAGGAATCTAAGTGATCTCTCAAAGGAACCTATTTCCACAGTGGATGGGGCTCTGGCTGCTTCAACAAGATCAGGTAATGGGTCCTCATCCTCCTGACCATCTTCTGATGCCAGCTGACAGATTGCTATTATAGGTAATGTCCGGTCATGGTACTCCTTAATCATATTCACATGGACAGTCCTTTGTCTTAAGCGGGCTTTACACGCTGCGACATCGCTAATGCGAACTCGTTGGGGTCACGGAATTCGTGACGCACATCCGGCCGCATTAGCGATGCCGTTGCGTGTAACACCGATAAGCGATTTTGCATCGTTGCAAAAACGTGCAAAATCGCTAATCGGCGACACGGGGGTCCATTCTCAAATCTCGTTACTGCAGCAGTAACGAGGTTGTTCTTCATTCCTGCGGCAGCACACATCGCTGCGTGTGACGCCGCAGGAACGAGGAAGCTCCCCTTACCTGCCTCCCGGCCGCTATGAGGAAGGAAGGAGGTGGGCGGGATGTTACCGCTCAGCTCCGCCCCTCCGCTGCTATTGGGCGGCGGTTCAGTGACGTCGCTGTGACGCCGCACGGACCGCCCCCTTAGAAAGGAGGCGGTTCGCCCGTCACAGTGACGTCGCCGGACAGGTATGTATGTGTGACCGGTCTGGGCGATGTTGTGCGGCACGGGCAGCGATTTGCCCGTGTCGCGCAACAGATGGGGGCGGCTACCCACACTAGCGATATCGGGACCGATATCGCAGTGTGTAAAGTAGCCTTTAGACCCTGATCATCTAGAGCAAGAAGGTAATTGGTGTCGTTTAGTTTTCGGAGAACCAGGAAGGGACCCTCCCATGTTGTCTGGAGTTTATTTTGCCGATGGGGAACAATTATTAAGACTTGTTGTCCCTCTACAAATTCTCGATAGCGTGCTTTGAGGTCATACCATGTCTTCTGTCTGGTTTGAGCCATCCGCACATGATTCTGAGCCAAACTAGCAAGTTGAGCCAGGGTTTCACGATGCTTGAGGACATATGGAACAACAGGGATTCCTGTATCTTCAACTTGCCCCTCCCAATATTCCTTTAGCAGAGTTAAGGGTCCTCTGACCTTTCTTCCATAGAGTAGTTCAAAGAGGGAAAACCCAGTGGACTCCTGGGGAACTTCCCGATGGGCGAACAGGAGATGGGGTAGGTACTTCTCCCAGCCTGAATCCCTGTCAGTGAAGGCCCTTAGCATATTTTTCAGTGTTTGATTAAACCGTTCACAAAGTCCATTGGTTTGAGGATGGTATGCTGTAGTTCGAATTGCTCGTACTACACAGGTGCGCCACAGACACTGCACCAACTCTGACATAAACTGGGAGCCTTGGTCCGATAAGATTTCACTTGGGAATCCTACTCGGGTGAAAATGGTAACAAGGGCCTCAGCCACCTTGGCTGCAGAAATACTTGACAAGGCCACGGCTTCTGGATATCGGGTAGCGTAGTCCACAACAGTGAGAATGTACTGCTTTCCGGATTTACTTGGTTTAGCCAGAGGTCCAATGATATCGACAGCTACTCTTTGAAAGGGTTCTTCTATGATAGGGAGTGGTTGCAAGGGTGCTTTTGGGTGATCTCCAGGTAGCCCTCTACGCTGACATATGTCGCAGGTTCGGCAGAAATGCGCCACTGCTTGAGAAATTCCAGGCCAATAGAAAATTTGAGTCAATAGTCTCTCGGTGCGGGTTTTCCCTTGATGGCCAGCAGTAGGAATGTCATGAGCAAGGTGTAATAGGGAAATTCTGTATTTCTGAGGAACAATCAGCTGTTTACTATAAGTCCAGGGCTTATCTAAGGAGCAGGCATTGGTAACCCGATATAGAAGTCCATTTTCTTTGATAATTTTTTCCCCATTTTCTCCCAACTGCCCTACTTCAGCCAGAGTTCTAAAGCTAGCCAGGGTAGGGTCAGTCTCTACCTCTTGTCTAAACTGAACTTTATCCCAAGTGACATTCAAATGAGACCCACAAGAAGAATCACTCACCGGCTGTGACGGTAGTTCGGGTGGCCTCATGTCCATTGATGGGTTGAACACGTCCACATCTGCTGCTCTCTTGGCTTGACTTCTGGTTATCACACCGACAAAGTGGCATTGAAGATTCCCCACATCATTCCCTAGAAGAATGTCTGCAGGAAGGCCGCTCATCACACCAATCATGCATTGTTTTGCCCCAAAGCCATAATCCAGGGTCACACTCGCTCTTGGAATGTATCTTTGAGTACCTCCAACCAATTCAATGGCAATTCCTGGTCCCTTTTGCATTGCTTCTGGTTGAATTACTCGGGGATCTGCTATGGTGAGAAAAGCCCCAGTGTCATGAAAGCCAACAACTTTTTAGCCATCCAGCATGACCTCCTGTAGATGTTTATGCTGAAGATCAGAAGAACGGGCGGCTGTGGCTCGCACCCCATAGACTCCTGGTAGGGAAGTCAACATATCAGAGTCACTTGGCAAATCATCAGGGAGTGAATCCAGCTCTTCTCCTGTTGAGAGTGTCTGTAGATAATGGACAGGCAAAGGGGGTCTGTAACTGTTTTGCCTCCGAACTGGACAGTGAGCTTGCAGATTACCAGGTTGCCCACATCCATAACATCTGCATTCTATGATTCTTTCTCCACGTCATACTCCCAAAGAGGAGGCAGGAGTAATAGGAGGCACATTCACACGGTGTCCGCCATGTGTTGGTAGTCTAGTGGGACGGTGAACATTGGAGGCCAAAGGACAAGGGACCACTGGTGTTGGGGAGCTGGTAGTTTTTTTCTCCCTGACTAGCAGCCTTTTCCATTGAGGCTTGATGGTGAGAAGCTCATCAGCTAGAGCGACAGCTTGTTCCACAGTTGACGGCTTTCTCTCTCACCCATTCCCTGATTTCAGCAGGGCACCTGGCATAGAACTGGTCTTTCAGGATGACCTGGAGGAAGGTCTCCCAAGTTAAGGCCCCCTCTCCCTCCAGCCAGCGATGGCATACTTGTTTCAGCCTCTGGGCATACATCTTGAAAGACACTTCTCCATCATAGGCTAACGTACGGAACTGAGTACTATAAGTATCTGGGGTCACGGCATAATGTTCCAGAATGGTCTGTTTTATCTCCCCATACTCACAATTCCACTGAGGGTCCATAGCTCTATAGGCGTCGGCAGCTCCACCCTCCAAGAGGCCCACCAGGTGTCTGACTCGCTCTCTTTCTGGGACTTCCATTAATCGGCACTGATGCTCAAAGTCCTGGAAGAAGCCCTCAATGTCGCCTGCAGCTTCATTAAATGGCTTAAAGTCCTTGCGGGACACTCTGGAGAATTCCCTCATAGTGGGTGCTGTGGTTACAGTTTGTCTGGAGCCTCTAGCTGCTTCCACAGCAAACCTCTCCAGCAATGCCCTCTCTTGAGCTCTGCGAATGGCATCCATCTTATATTCAATGGTGACCTCATCTCCCAGCAGTGCCATCTCCTCCTCATACCACACAACCCATTGACTTTTTTGGGTATTTACCTCCAGCTCCCGTCTTTCCTCCCCTTTCTGTGGAAATTGTTCCTCGGTGCCATCTTGCAGGCAAGCGTTTTCCAATGCCTCAATTAGTTGCTCCTTAGAGAGTCCTTTGTAGCCGACTTCTAATTCACGGGCCTTTATTTGTAGGCTCACCACAGTCCAGTTCCTGTATCCTGAGGTTCTGGTTTCAGACGTTGATGGGCCTGTTGTCCTCCATTTCTTCTGCTCTGATCCCGCTGCTGCCACCAGTTTGTGACGGGGTATGCGACAGAGCAGTAAGGGACACCAGACCGATGAACAATCCAAGAAGATTTAATGAGGCAGGGAGCATAAAACATCAAATATAAAAATGGTTCTTTGGAGTCCACACAAAGGAAACAGATCTGGGACAATCCAACGCCAAGGAGAATGCAACAGTCCTCAGATGCGTTCCCTAAATCCAGCAGTGTGGCAGCTGATCCTCAATGTCCAATCGTCCATGTACAGGCAAAAAGGAGCTGGCCTCAGCACAGGTCCTCGCCCTTCACCCAACAAAGCATAACTAAACTAAAAAACATGTGGCTGAATCTCCCACCTCTCCTTAGATCCACCCCCTTAACATTTGCTACTTGTAGCTACTAGTTAAAAAGAAGTTCCTAGACACAGTCTCCAGAGATTGTGTACTAGGGAAACCCCCTGCAGAGGAGAACAATATATATGCAACCCCCACCAAATCAAGGACAATAGCTACTGCTGAAGCCTGATTGCAATATGATACAGGATGGGGGGATATAATGTTCGCAGGGGGGGCGCACACATGCAGCTCGCAAGGGGGGCGCCCACATGTAGCTCGCAGGGGGGGCGCCCACATGCAGCTCGCAGGGGGGCGCCCACATGCAGCTCGCAGGGGGGGGAGCCCACATGCAGCTCGCAGGGGGGGCGCCCACATGCAGCTCGCAGGGGGGGCGCCCACATGCAGCTCGCAGGGGGTGCACACGCAACGCAGAAGGACCATACAATTAGGGGGGAGGAGGGGGAGCACATGGAGTTCTGGGCCAAGGTGACGCTGCCTAGCGCTGCAGTTGCTCTCTCTTCATCTGTAGGACGGGAGCGCAGCATATCGCATGATAGCTCCACTGACAGATAAACTTCTATAAACGTACACACAGTGTTCAGCAGTGTACACCAGGTGCAAGTCCCGGGTTTAAAGGGCTGGCAGCCATGAGAGTGCGGCAGCTGGCCTGAGAATTGCAGTCCCCGGACGTCAGCCCAGGGGTAGCAGAACTGATCACCGCCAGCGCCTGGCGACGGCAAGTGGGCCCAACCATTATTCAGCTTTTCAGGGTCCTAACACTTGCCCGGGTGTTGATTACGACCCTGATGTGCCTCCCCCAGAGCTGCATGAGCCCCCCAGATCTGTTTAGACCCCACTCCCAGGATTGTATGGGCCACACCTTCAAAGCCCTATGGGCCCCCACCCTCAGAGCTGAATGGGCCCCCATCCCAGTATTGTGTATGCTCCCAGGTAACATGTATGCCCCCCAGTAAAATCTGTGCTCTTTAGTAATGTGTATGCCCCCCAGTAATATTTATGCCCCAGGCCCTACTGTGATGTATATACTGTAGCCTCCAGCCTCTCCTGTGATGTATACTGTAGCCCCCAGCCTCTCCTGTCATGTATATACTGTAGCCCCCAGCCTCTCCTGGGATGTATACTGTAGCCCCCAGCCCCTCCTGTCATGTATATATTGTAGCCCCCAGCCCCTCATGTGATGTATATACAACAGTCTCAGTGTGCACTGTGCACAGCCATGTCTGTTAGGCCCGTTTCACACGTCAGTGAAAAACAGTGACGTTTTTCACTGGTGTGTAAAACACGCACATATCCCTGCGTGTGCCATGATTCACGGCACACGTGGGTTGTCTAAGTGCAATCCGGGCTCCGTTCTCCGTGGCCCGTGATTGCACTTAGAAAACAACTCACCTGTGCGCGCTCCCGCTGTCCATGGTGCTGATCGCTCCCGCGGTGCAGCATCCGGCCGGCGGTGACCCCCGCAGCAGCTGCTTCCGGGTCGGCTGTGTCGCGCATAATGAATATGTGCGACAATAATGAGCCGGCTCAGAAGCAGCAGGGAGAACGGGCTGCAGAGGACATCACTGGAGCCGGGTGAGTAAAAATGATTTTTATTTTAAAAGCACGTTTTTTTCTTGCACGTGTTTCACGGACCACACCACTGCGTGGTCCGTGGAACATCAGTGATGCCAGAAAAAAATGGACATGTCTCCGTGCAGCAATCACGCACACACACAGTGAAAAATCACTGATGTGTGAGCAGACCCATTCATTATAATGGTTCTGCGTATGTCAGTGATTCTGGTACGTTTTAAAAAAAGCACAAACGTCCCAGAATCACTGACGTGTGAAAGGGGCCTTAAAGTGATGATTATCAAGCATGCAGAGCACATGCCCTGGAGGAGCTGGATGGAGATAAGCGGATGAGGCTTGTTGCCGACTTCCCCATTTTAAAAACACCTCTAATGTGACTGTATATATTTTTGTCTGTATCTATGTATTTTTGTGAATTTGTTAGCAAATAGGTATATGTACGTGTGCCTGTATGTGTATGTATCTGTGTATGCGCTACACTTATACTCCTTCACCAGGGGCCCACAAAAACCTGAAACCAGCCCTGATACACATCCTCTTGTGGCAGGTCCTCATCTATACACAGTCCCAAGCTGCAGCTCCTCACTCATGTATATACAACCCCATACCCCAGCTCCTCACATCTATACACAGCCCGATACCCCAGCTCCTCACTCCTTTCCTATACACAGCCCTATCCCACAGCTCCTCACTCGTGTACACAGCCCCATACCACAGCCCCTCACTCATTTGTACACAGCCCCATACCCCAGCTCCTCACTCCTCATCTATACACAGCCCCATACCCCAGCTCCTCACTCCTCATCTATACACAGCCCCATACCCCAGCTCCTCACTCCTCTCATCTATAAACAGCCCCATACCACAGCTCCTCTCACCTAATTCCTCTCATCTATACACAGCCCCATCCCACAGCTCCTCACTCCTCTCATCTATACACAGCACCATATCCCAGCTCCTCACTCCTCATCTATACACGGCCCCATACCCCAGCTCCTCACTCCTCATCTATACACGGCCCCATACCCCAGCTCCTCACTCCTCATCTATACACAGCCCCATACCCCAGCTCCTCACTCCTCATCTATACACAGCCCCATACCCCAGCTCCTCACTCCTCATCTATACACAGCCCCATACCCCAGCTCCTCACTCCTCATCTATACACAACCCCATACCCCAGCTCCTCACATCTATACACAGCCCCGTACTCCAGCTCCTCACTCCTCATCTATACACAACCCCATACCCCAGCTCCTCACATCTATACACAGCCCCATACCCCAGCTCCTCACTCCTCATCTATACACAGCCCCATACCCCAGCTCCTCACTCCTCTCAGCTATACACAGCCCCATACCCCAGCTCCTCACTCCTCTCAGCTATACACAGCCCCATACCCCGGCTCCTCACTCCTCTCATCTATACACAGCCCCATACCCCAGCCCCTCACTCCTCTCATCTATACACAGCCCCATATCCCAGCTCCTCACTCCTCTCATCTATACACAGCCCCATACCCCGGCTCCTCACTCCTCTCATCTATACACAGCCCCATACCCCAGCCCCTCACTCCTCTCATCTATACACAGCCCCATACCCCGGCTCCTCACTCCTCTCATCTATACACAGCCCCATATCCCAGCTCCTCACTCCTCTCATCTATACACAGCCCCATACCCCAGCTCCTCACTCCTCATCTATACACAGCCCCATACCCCAGCTCCTCACTCCTCTCATCTATACACAGCCCCATATCCCAGCTCCTCACTCCTCTCATCTATACACAGCCCCATACCCCAGCTCCTCACTCCTCTCAGCTATACACAGCCCCATACCCCAGCTCCTCACTCCTCTCAGCTATACACAGCCCCATACCCCGGCTCCTCACTCCTCTCATCTATACACAGCCCCATAGCCCAGCTCCTCACTCCTCTCATCTATACACAGCCCCATATCCCAGCTCCTCACTCCTCTCATCTATACACAGCCCCATACCCCGGCTCCTCACTCCTCTCATCTATACACAGCCCCATACCCCAGCCCCTCACTCCTCTCATCTATACACAGCCCCATACCCCGGCTCCTCACTCCTCTCATCTATACACAGCCCCATATCCCAGCTCCTCACTCCTCTCATCTATACACAGCCCCATACCCCAGCTCCTCACTCCTCTCATCTATACACAGCCCCATACCCCAGCTCCTCACTCCTCTCAGCTATACACAGCCCCATACCCCAGCTCCTCACTCCTCTCATCTATACACAGCCCCATACCCCGGCTCCTCACTCCTCTCATCTATACACAGCCCCATACCCCAGCCCCTCACTCCTCTCATCTATACACAGCCCCATACCCCGGCTCCTCACTCCTCTCATCTATACACAGCCCCATATCCCAGCTCCTCACTCCTCTCATCTATACACAGCCCCATACCCCAGCTCCTCACTCCTCATCTATACACAGCCCCATATCCCAGCTCCTCACTCCTCTCATCTATACACAGCCCCATACCCCAGCTCCTCACTCCTCTCAGCTATACACAGCCCCATACCCCAGCTCCTCACTCCTCTCAGCTATACACAGCCCCATACCCCGGCTCCTCACTCCTCTCATCTATACACAGCCCCATAGCCCAGCTCCTCACTCCTCTCATCTATACACAGCCCCATATCCCAGCTCCTCACTCCTCTCATCTATACACAGCCCCATACCCCGGCTCCTCACTCCTCTCATCTATACACAGCCCCATACCCCAGCCCCTCACTCCTCTCATCTATACACAGCCCCATACCCCGGCTCCTCACTCCTCTCATCTATACACAGCCCCATATCCCAGCTCCTCACTCCTCTCATCTATACACAGCCCCATACCCCAGCTCCTCACTCCTCTCATCTATACACAGCCCCATACCCCAGCTCCTCACTCCTCTCATCTATACACAGCCCCATACCCCAGCTCCTCACTCCTCTCATCTATACACAGCCCCATACCCCAACTCCTCACTCCTCTCATCTATACACAGCCCCATACCCCGGCTTCTCACTCCTCTCATCTATACACAGCCCCATAACATAGCTCCTCAGTCACACACACACACACACACACTATGATGAATCCTAGTCAGAGCTCTGCACTGGGTGGCTCCGCCCCACCCCGCCCCTTCCCATGACGTCATCCCTCACGACCCCGGTCTAGACCAGAGCAGCTGATCAATTACAGGTCAGAACAGTGACTTATATGTATTGTTATTGATAGTGTGTAATGAGACATCTATATTATACACTTTGCATATTGCAGGATTGTATAGCTATATACACTGTGTGCATAGTGCAGGATTGTATAGCTATATACACTGTGTGCATAGTGCAGGATTGTATAGCTATATACACTGTGTGCATAGTGCAGGATTGTATAGCTATATACACTGTGTGCATAGTGCAGGATTGTATGGCTATATATACTGTGTGCATAGTGCAGGATTGTATATCTATATATACTGTGTGCATAGTGCAGGATTGTATGGCTATATACACTGTGTGCATAGTGCAGGATTGTATGGCTATATACACTGTGTGCATAGTGCAGGATTGTATAGCTATATACACTGTGTGCATAGTGCAGGATTGTATAGCTATATACACTGTGTGCATAGTGCAGGATTGTATAGCTAGATACACTGTGTGCATAGTGCAGGATTGTATGGCTATATACACTGTGTGCATAGTGCAGGATTGTATAGCTATATACACTGTGTGCATAGTGCAGGACTGTATAGCTATATACACTGTGTGCATAGTGCAGGACTGTATGGCTATATACACTGTGTGCATAGTGCAGGATTGTATAGCTATATACACTGTGTGCATAGTGCAGGATTGTATAGCTATATACACTGTGTGCATAGTGCAGGATTGTATAGCTATATACACTGTGTGCATAGTGCAGGATTGTATAGCTAGATACACTGTGTGCATAGTGCAGGATTGTATAGCTATATACACTGTGTGCATAGTGCAGGATTGTATAGCTATATACACTGTGTGCATAGTACAGGATTGTATGGCTATATACACTGTGTGCATAGTGCAGGATTGTATAGCTATATACACTGTGTGCATAGTGCAGGATTGTATAGCTATATACACTGTGTGCATAGTGCAGGATTGTATGGCTATATACACTGTGTGCATAGTGCAGGATTGTATAGCTATATACACTGTGTGCATAGTGCAGGATTGTATAGCTATATACACTGTGTGCATAGTGCAGGATTGTATAGCTATATACACTGTGTGCATAGTGCAGGATTGTATAGCTAGATACACTGTGTGCATAGTGCAGGATTGTATAGCTATATACACTGTGTGCATAGTGCAGGATTGTATGGCTATATACACTGTGTGCATAGTGCAGGATTGTATATCTATATACACTGTGTGCATAGTGCAGGATTGTATAGCTATATACACTGTGTGCATAGTGCAGGATTGTATAGCTATATACACTGTGTGCATAGTGCAGGATTGTATAGCTATATACACTGTGTGCATAGTGCAGGATTGTATAGCTATATACACTGTGTGCATAGTGCAGGATTGTATAGCTATATACACTGTGTGCATAGTGCAGGATTGTATAGCTATATACACTGTGTGCATAGTGCAGGATTGTATAGCTATATACACTGTGTGCATAGTGCAGGATTGTATAGCTATATACACTGTGTGCATAGTGCAGGATTGTATAGCTACATACACTGTGTGCATAGTGCAGGATTGCATAGCTATATACACTGTGTGCATAGTGCAGGATTGTATAGCTATATACACTGTGTGCATAGTGCAGGATTGTATAGCTATATACACTGTGTGCATAGTGCAGGATTGTATGGCTATATACACTGTGTGCATAGTGCAGGATTGTATAGCTATATACACTGTGTGCATAGTGCAGGATTGTATAGCTATATACACTGTGTGCATAGTGCAGGATTGTATAGCTATATACACTGTGTGCATAGTGCAGGACTGTATAGCTATATACACTGTGTGCATAGTGCAGGATTGTATCGCTATATACACTGTGTGCATAGTGCAGGATTGTATAGCTATATACACTGTGTGCATAGTGCAGGATTGTATAGCTATATACACTGTGTGCATAGTGCAGGATTGTATAGCTATATACACTGTGTGCATAGTGCAGGATTGTATAGCTATATACACTGTGTGCATAGTGCAGGATTGTATAGCTATATACACTGTGTGCATAGTGCAGGATTGTATAGCTATATACACTGTGTGCATAGTGCAGGATTGTATAGCTATATACACTGTGTGCATAGTGCAGGATTGTATAGCTAGATACACTGTGTGCATAGTGCAGGATTGTATAGCTATATATACTGTGTGCATAGTGCAGGATTGTATAGCTATATACACTGTGTGCATAGTGCAGGACTGTATAGCTATACACACTGTGTGCATAGTGCAGGATTGTATAGCTATATACACTGTGTGCATAGTGCAGGATTGTATATCTATATACACTGTGTGCATAGTGCAGGATTGTATAGCTAGATACACTGTGTGCATAGTGCAGGACTGTATAGCTATATACACTGTGTGCATAGTGCAGGATTGTATAGCTATATACACTGTGTGCATAGTGCAGGATTGTATAGCTATATACACTGTGTGCATAGTGCAGGATTGTATAGCTATATACACTGTGTGCATAGTGCAGGATTGTATAGCTATATACACTGTGTGCATAGTGCAGGATTGTATAGCTATATACACTGTGTGCATAGTGCAGGATTGTATAGCTATATACACTGTGTGCATAGTGCAGGATTGTATAGCTATATACACTGTGTGCATAGTGCAGGATTGTATAGCTATATACACTGTGTGCATAGTGCAGGATTGTATAGCTATATACACTGTGTGCATAGTGCAGGATTGTATAGCTATATACACTGTGTGCATAGTGCAGGATTGTATAGCTATATACACTGTGTGCATAGTGCAGGATTGTATGGCTATATACACTGTGTGCATAGTGCAGGATTGTATAGCTATATACACTGTGTGCATAGTGCAGGATTGTATATCTATATACACTGTGTGCATAGTGCAGGATTGTATAGCTATATACACTGTGTGCATAGTGCAGGATTGTATGGCTATATACACTGTGTGCATAGTGCAGGATTGTATAGCTATATACACTGTGTGCATAGTGCAGGATTGTATAGCTATATACACTGTGTGCATAGTGCAGGATTGTATAGCTATATACACTGTGTGCATAGTGCAGGATTGTATAGCTATATACACTGTGTGCATAGTGCAGGATTGTATAGCTATATACACTGTGTGCATAGTGCAGGATTGTATAGCTATATACACTGTGTGCATAGTGCAGGATTGTATAGCTATATACACTGTGTGCATAGTGCAGGATTGTATGGCTATATACACTGTGTGCATAGTGCAGGATTGTATAGCTATATACACTGTGTGCATAGTGCAGGATTGTATATCTATATACACTGTGTGCATAGTGCAGGATTGTATAGCTATATACACTGTGTGCATAGTGCAGGATTGTATGGCTATATACACTGTGTGCATAGTGCAGGATTGTATAGCTATATACACTGTGTGCATAGTGCAGGATTGTATAGCTATATACACTGTGTGCATAGTGCAGGATTGTATAGCTATATACACTGTGTGCATAGTGCAGGACTGTATAGCTATATACACTGTGTGCATAGTGCAGGATTGTATAGCTATATACACTGTGTGCATAGTGCAGGATTGTATAGCTATATACACTGTGTGCATAGTGCAGGATTGTATAGCTATATACACTGTGTGCATAGTGCAGGATTGTATAGCTATATACACTGTGTGCATAGTGCAGGATTGTATAGCTATATACACTGTGTGCATAGTGCAGGATTGTATAGCTATATACACTGTGTGCATAGTGCAGGATTGTATAGCTATATACACTGTGTGCATAGTGCAGGATTGTATAGCTATATACACTGTGTGCATAGTGCAGGATTGTATAGCTATATACACTGTGTGCATAGTGCAGGATTGTATAGCTATATACACTGTGTGCATAGTGCAGGATTGTATAGCTATATACACTGTGTGCATAGTGCAGGATTGTATAGCTATATACACTGTGTGCATAGTGCAGGATTGTATGGCTATATACACTGTGTGCATAGTGCAGGATTGTATAGCTATATACACTGTGTGCATAGTGCAGGATTGTATGGCTATATACACTGTGTGCATAGTGCAGGATTGTATAGCTATATACACTGTGTGCATAGTGCAGGATTGTATAGCTATATACACTGTGTGCATAGTGCAGGATTGTATAGCTATATACACTGTGTGCATAGTGCAGGATTGTATAGCTATATACACTGTGTGCATAGTGCAGGATTGTATAGCTAGATACACTGTGTGCATAGTGCAGGATTACTACTGCCGGGGATTGGCCTTGCTCTAGTCATCCTAGATGCACACTTCCCATCCGGATTTTCAAAGTACAGCAGCATTTCAGTGTATAACATATATGGCTGTACAGCCAGTGGCTGATTCATGCTGTCTGGCAGGGTTGCCAACTTACTAATTAATTTTTCCTTGGTAACCGTACCAAAATTCACTGACGATCCAAAATGTTTCCAGACATTTGTTACACCCCTTAAAGGGAACCTGTCATCAGAAATTGCTATGTAAATTTTGTAAATCGTCCTGCACTATGCACACAGGTTAGGTTTCAAGCTAAATTTCTGATGACAGTTCCCTTTAAGAAAGTCCATACCCAATTTAGATCAAACCCCCTGAGCTGTCCAAAATATTAGTAAGAGCACATACTGAGAATTATAAATATCATAAAGGATAGGAGATGTGACACTGTACAGTGTGTGTGTGTGTGTGTGTATGTGTATATATATATATATGTATATATATATATATCTTACAGAATAATACAGGACAGGTGGTACTGTACCATGTATATATACAAATTAATAGAGATACTGAGGATTACACCCAGTATGCAGGACAGATGAAGTAGTACTGTGCAGTATATTCAGATACTGAGAATTGCACCCAGTTCACAGGAAAAAGAGGTGGTACTATGCAGTGTATGATACGCCCAGCCCCAGGGCCTTAGATGATACTCGGAACCAGGCAGGACTAGTCCGGGGATGGCAGTGGTGGCGGGGCCCGACTTCGTGACCCTGGCGGTGTCTTTGAATAAAGGGGATGATGATTATATTTACAATGGAATAAAGTTTGTGACACTGTTAGGGGTGGACGGACCCCTTACAAGGAGGTGCAGTTTTCCCCCCTGAAGATACCCCACGCTGGGGTAGATAAAGCTGTTAATATTAATGTTTTTGATCAATTGTATTTTTACTGTGTAGATGGGTTTCCCCTAGAGGCCGGGTGGGACGGCTGTCCCCATAGAAACAGTGCAGGAGAGAGGAGGAGCCGGCAGCTTGAGGGGGAGGGAGAGATAGTGCTGTAAGGGAAAAAGTGTGAGTTTGAGTTAGTCGAGTCCGGGACGGGGGAGCAAGAGCAACGGGGGCAGAGTGTGGGAGCTATGGTGGCAGCTAGCAAAAGAAAGGAAAAAGAAAGTGTCCTAGTCGGTGAAGCAGAGTTGTGTGGGTCAAATCTGTGGTAGCCGGAGCGGGAGCCCGGGTGCAGAAGACTAGAAGTAGCCGGGCAAGGTCCCCTGAGAAGAGAAGACAGGAGCAGTTTTTCCCCGGCAGGAATTGTGATTGCGTGTTACAAGATCCGTGCATTGAGTCTGATGTGAATCTCTGTGCAATAAAAATGTCGTTTGGTTCACCTGATCTCCGCCTGCAAAGTCTTCTTGCGTCTGACAGCGTGCTCTCGTCCACCACACTCTGCCCCGCAAAACAATCCCCTGTCCCAAAAGTGACAGCTGAGCCGGGGGTTAACCTGATAGAAAAAGGGGCCACGACTACAACCCCCGAGGCACCCCGGCACCCCGTTACAACACCACCTATTGTTTTGCGGCTATGTGGGCCGCCGCTGCGCTACGTGTTCCCCAGGGTAGATTATGATGGTGCAGCTGAAGTGATCTTGCTCCCCACAGGTAGAGCTTGAAGCCCGGGTATCATGAGAGGGCGCGGGAAGGATGCATATGACACAGGGAGTTGGAGTGAGAGTCTTTACTCACGGTACCGGTTCCTCAGATGTACAGTCTGCCAGCAATCACCCGCGCGGTATGCTGGGATTCACCGTGATGGGCCTTCGCCAATCACGGGCAGGTCAGAGGTCAATACCGGTGCACCTCTCAGATGTGCCTTTTCTGGTCGTCTCTCTTGCGCTGACTCTCGCCCTCCTGTCCCGCGTTGGATTCCTGTGCTGACTTTCCGCCCTGGATGCTTGCAACAATCCAGGCCCCCCGGTGTTACTAAAGAGTGCGTTAGTTTTTCGTTTATTCTAGGGACCGGGTCTCCGTTTTGCAGCCAGATCCTTCCACCCGGTGTTCTGTGGAGCAAGCCCACGGGTGCTTCCTGCACTACCGTGTCTCTAGGATCCCTTATTCTGTGTCACCCGGGGCAAGCAGGACACCCAGGTCTCTACGCTTCGGTCGCCTCCTCACCACACCACTCACTGTCAACCTCTGCTTGACACTATCCTGTCAACTTTTTAAACTTAAGTCCGCCCACTCACCTCAGACACCTCACCCACTAAGCTCCACCCCTAGGCTGTTCTTGGGGACAGTGCTAGTCATTATACAAGTCCAGCTGTACTAGGCCCTAACCACGGTTTAGTGGAGTGTTGTGATGAGTCTCTCTGTGTGCGTGTGTCATGTGAACCGGTGGATGACCCCCTCCTTACCCTGGGATGGGATACCACACCTCTGGGTGAGGTGCAGTACCTCTGTGGCGACGGAAGCCTCAGGGGCGCCACATATATATACAGAATAATAGAGATATTGAGAATTACACCCAGTATACAGGACAGGAGAAGAGGTACTGTGCAGTGTATATATACAGAATAATACAGATACTGAGAATTACACCCAGTATACAGGACAGGAGAAGTGGTACTGTGCAGTGTATATATACAGAATAATACAGATACTGAGAATTACACCCAGTATACAGGACAGGAGAAGTGGTACTGTGCAGTGTATATATACAGAATAATACAGACACTGAGAATTACACCCAGTCACAAAAAGAAAAAATAGTCCAGCTCACCGCAATGTAGAATAGTATACATCACAGGAGAAGTGGCACTGTGCACTGTATACAGTATGTACAGAATTATGCAGATATTGACAATTACACCCGGTATACAGGACAAGAGAAATGGTGCTGTGCAGTGAATATATACAAATACAAAATAATACGGATACTGAAAATTATACTCATTATGCAAAACAGGAGAAGTAGTACTGTGCAGTGTATATACCGTGTATATATATATATATATATATATATATATATATATATATTGTAGCGGGGCGGGGGTCCCCCAGGGCGACAAAGAGGCAGTGACCCAAAAAGTCCGATCAACACAGTCAACACAGGTTTATTGCCATCGCTGAACAGGTAAACGTCCTCCGGGATACAGCCAGGCTATACACAGTCCATAGGATACCACGTCACACAGGTGCCGGTTGCCATAGAAGACGGTCTTACTATACCTCGCCCTGCTATTTCAGGTGGGCCCACAGACCTGTGTTATCGCTCCACACAGGTCTGAACTCCTCTCAGCTTCCTGCTCTGCAGCTTACAAAGCAGACTCTGCCCCACCCAGGCCCTTACAGAGACCTTTTAATTGAACTGTGGTCATGAGCCACCTGCATAACCCGGCCTGGAGATAGTGGACTGACCGCTAAGCAGGGCTCTAATATGTTTCTGTACGCATTCTGGGAGATACATACCGTTCGTCACATATGAATGGCCCCACTATCTCACATACCCCTCCTCCCCCCTCCTCCGTTCAAACCCGAGGGGTTGAACAGACGACCCCAAACAGGCCGCCCGAGACAGGGCATCCGCATTGCCCTGGGACGATCCGGCCCGAGGTTCCACCATAAAACTGAAATTTTGCAGGGACAGGAACCAGCGGGTGACCAGGGCATTCCGTTCTTTCGCATTTCTCATCCAGACGAGGAGTGCATGGTCCGACACCAACCGAAACTGTCGCCCGAGCAAATAACGCAGGGACTCCAAGGCCCATTTAATAGCCAAGCACTCCTCCACTACGCTATAATTATTCTCCGCCGGGGTAAGTTTCCGGCTCAAATAGGTAACCGGATGCTCAGTGCCGTTCACCTCTTGCGAGAGTACGGCACCCAGACCCACCTCGGAGGCATCCGTTTGCACAAGGAAGGTGTTACCGAAATCGGGGCTAATGAGGACCGGTTGTCCACACAAGGCAGTCTTCATGGACTGAAACGCCTCCTCAGCCTGAGGGTCCAGCATACTGTTAAAAATATACTCTTAAATATATTTTTCTTCAAATACGTGATAAGACGCATGAATAATGGACTTCAAAATATGTAAAAAAATAAATGTATTTTATATCTATTTAAAAATGGTTGCCAGAATCAGTTACAGAAAGGAAAAATAATATTCTTGTTTGCTTACGTAAAAGAGATTCAATTAGTCCATATTAATTAATAGAAATCTTCATACATCTTTCTTGAGAATGCAAATCTTCATTCATCTTTCTTGAGTTCTTGAATGGGCTCATGCTGGAGGCCTGACAGCATATGTCTTGCTTCGTTGAGGCCTGGATGGATGGATGGAGGGATGGATCCAGCTTCCAGTAGGCTAGTGACATGTGTGAGAGACAGCACCCCCCCCCCACCGTGTGTCATATTTATACAGCTGTCCAAACCCATATAGGGAGTCTTCTCTGAACACAGTTACACATGACGCAACCCTTTTGCTGGTAAAATCCAGATAGATGAATATACCATACTATGTCAGCACTTATGTATATTCAATACGGATACCTTAATATTTATTCCTTATAAGAACTTGATCAATAAGCTATGCCCTCCAACATAAACAGAACTGTGAACATATATAATATGTCCTATTATAAAATGTTTGATAACTAGATGTATTAACTTGAATGTTTTAACACGTACTATGGCTGCCTTCTTACCCTTCAACAGATCGGTCAAAGCCGCCGTTCTCCCGGCAAAGTCCGGTATAAACCACCGGTAATACCCGACAATGCCGAGGAACGCTCTCACCTGTTTAGTGGACACTGGTCTGGGCCACTTTTGGATGGCCTCGATTTTATTTACTTGGGGTTTGATCACCCCGCGGCCAATCACGTACCCCAAATATCGGGCTTCCTCCTGACCGATTGCACATTTTTTTGGGTTTGCTGTCAATCCTGCTGCCCGTAGGGAGTTAACGACAGCCTGGACCTAGGACAAGTGGGTCTGCCACTCGGCACTGAAGATGATGATGTCATCTAGATAGGCGGATGCGTACTTCTGATGGGGTTCCAACACTATATCCATCAGTCTTTGGAAAGTAGCCGGGGCTCCATGTAAACCGAAAGGCAAGACAACATAGTGGTAGAGCCCATCTGGTGTTATAAAGGCCGTTTTTTCCTTGGCTGACTCTTTCAGCAGCACCTGCCAATAGCCTTTGGTAAGGCCAAGCGTCGTGAAATATTGAGCCTTTCCCAACCGTTCAATAAGTTCGTCCACCCGGGGCATAGGGTAAAGGTCGAACTTGGAAACCTCATTCAATCGCCTGAAATCATTGCAGAAACGTAGCGACCCGTCGGGTTTGGGAATCAGCACAATGGGACTAGCCCAGTCACTCTTTTATTCCTCGATCACCCCTAGGGTAAGCATCTGTTTCACCTCTGCTGCAATGGCTTGTCTCCGGGCCTCGGGCACCTGGTACGGTTTCATATGCACCTTTACCCGAGGATCGGTGACAATGTCATGTTGGATAACCGAAGTATGGCCGGGTAACTCGGAAAACACATCTGAGTTCTGCTATACTAACTTCTGAACTTCACGACGCTGCGGTTTAGTGAGCGTGTCGCCTAGGTGTACCCCCCCTTCGGTCCCCAGGATGGGCGGCACTACAGGATCTCCACAGGGCCCCACCGGTGTCACTCCCGTAACCATACAGTTACGGTCTTTCCAGGCTTTAAGCAAGTTAACATGATACAATTGTTCCGGCTTCCTCCTGCCCGGCTGGTGTATGCGGTAGTTCACCTCCCCAACCTTTTCCCGAACCTCATACGGCCCCTGCCATTTGGCCAACAGTTTACTCTCAGCCGTGGGCACCAAGACCCGATCCCCTACATTAAAAGATCTGATGGTGGCTCGTGTGTTATAAGTGCGCCTTTGTGCCCCTTGTGCCCTTGTTAAATGTTCTTTTACAATAGGCAAAACCGCTGTGATGCGGTCCTGCATTAGAGCCACATGTTCAATCACACTTTTATATGGGGTGGGCTCCTGTTCCCATGTTTCCTTGGCTACGTCCAGCAAGCCCCTAGGGTGTCTACCATAAAGCAACTCGAATGGTGAAAAACCCGTGGATGCCTGCGGTACCTCTCGGAGCGCAAACATAAGATAGGGCAACAGCATGTCCCAGTCCCTCCCGTCCTTGGCAACCACTTTTTTAAGCATGGACTTAAGGGTTTTGTTACACCGTTCGACCAGCCCATCGGTTTGCGGATGATACACCGATGTGCGCAGGTGCTTTATTTTCAACAGTTTACATAATTCTTTTGTCACCTTGGACATAAACTGAGTCCCCTGGTCAGTAAGGATCTCCTTTGATAGCCCAAGACGACAAAACATGGCAAATAATTCCCGGGCAATAAGCTTAGCGGAGGTATGGCACAGCGGAATGGCCTCGGGATAGCGTGTGGCATAATCTACAACCACCAAAATGTGTTGGTGACCGCGTGCGGATTTTACCAGGGGCCCTACCAGATCCATTGCAATCCGTTCAAAAGGTTCCTCTATAATTGGGAGAGGCACCAATGGACTCCGGAAATTTGCAATGGGCGAGGTCAGCTGGCAGTCCGGGCAGGATTCACAGAATTTCCGTACCTCTGCGTACACTCTCGTCCAAAAGAACCTCCGTAAAATGCGCTCTTGTATCTTGGTAACCCCTAAATGCCCCCCCAGGGGGTGTGTGAGCCATGTTAAGCACTGCCCGACGGTGGGATTGGGGCACTACCAGTTGTTCTACCCTGATTTTGTCTACTCGGTAGAGTAAATCATTATAAACTGCCATGCGGGGAAAACCAACTTCTGCCCCTGGTTGTTGAGCCACCCCATTCACCTCTTTTACATTCCCCCACGCCTGGGAGAGGGTAGGATCCCTCAGCTGCACCATCCCGAAGACCTCCCAGGACGTGTCCAGCTCCGGGATCGCTACGGTCTCTTCGCTTTCTCCCCCCAATACCTCTAGGAGACCCCTGTCAGGTCCACCCCCTGTCCCTAGTTCGGCGACCCCTGACTCGGGATCCTCGGGTTCTGCACCCGGACCCATTTTTGCCTGGGAAAAAGTGTTATTACGCTCCAACAGGTACCAAAACAACGGAAAATCCCTTCCCATTTCTACCTCGTATGATAGGGTTTTCACCACTCCTACCACATGCGTCACGTCCCCGCACGGAGTGGAGAGGCATACCTCTGCTGTTGGATATTTGCGGAGTTCACCATGTATACACACAATCCCAACCTCCCTCTCCGTGGACTCCGACCCCGAGATCAGCGACCCATGAACGAGGGTCACTATGCTGCCAGAGTCCAAAAGGGCCTCTGCCCGATGCCCATTTACAAACACATGACAAAGAGGAGGTTCCAGAATAGGGCGTGCAGTATACACTGTATTAGCATACATAGACATTCGGCGTGTGTACCCACAATCCATGGATTTAGTAATCGAAGGGCAATAAGCGGCAATATCGCCTGGCCCTTGACATCTCCAGCACCTCATAGCGGTGGCCCCACCAGTTTTTGTAATCATTCTTGGGGGAACTGGTCTTTTGCCACTTTCAGTGCTGGTTGCTCCATCGGCAGGGGCTTGGGTTTTGTTGTTTACCAGCACCGTACGTGTATCTCGGCCAGGGTCCAGTGGCCGCCGGGCCTGACGCACTGGGGAAGAGTCTCGTATAAAGTCCTGTGTGACGGTATATCGCTCCACTAGATTCACCACCTGATCCAGGTTACCAGGGTCTCCATGCCCCACCCAACGTTGTATAGCGATTGGCAGAGTCCGCACCAGCCGGTCGACCACCACCCTTTCCACCATCTGGGCTGGAGACGAAACCTCCGGCTGTAACCACTTTTTCACCAATTGAAGTAAATCATATGCTTGAGACCTGGCAGGGCTGGTCTCCACATAGGTCCATGTAAATACTCGCTGAGCCCTCACATATGTATTAACCCCCAGAAGTGCAAGGATCTCACCTTTTAGTTTCTCATAGTCCAGGGCATCCTCCCGGCTGAGGTCAAAGTAGGCTTTCTGGGCATCCCCGATCAGAAACGGAGCCACCACTTCCGCCCACTGGCCTACCGGCAGCTTTTCCTGCTCCGCTGTGCGCTCAAAGACGGTAAGGAACACCTCCACGTCCTCCCCCGGGCTTAGCTTCCGCAGGGCAGAGCGAACCCTGTCCCGGGGTTCCCGTCGGTCTGAGGCAGTTGTCGGCAGTATCTCACGCAGGGCCGCAATCTGTTGCCATAGTAGTACATTCGCCTCTTGTTGCTGTTGCTGGGTCTGCTGGTGCTGTCGCTGGGTCTCCTGGTGCTGCTGCTGGAATAGACCCAATTGCTCCTGTTGCTTTTGCTGAGTTAGTACCAACCGCCGCAGAAGCTCCTCCATGTTATCAGCCGGTTTATACTGTAGCGTAGCAGGCCTAATTATTGACATGCAGCGCCGTTACAGACTTCAGCTGGTGGTCAGGTTGCTTCCAGTTGTGCAGCGGTGGGGTTATGCCCGCATTCTCCACCATAATGTAGCGGGGTGGGGGTCCCCCAGGGCGACAAAGAGGCAGTGACCCAAAAAGTCCGATCAACACAGGTTTATTGCCATCGCTGAACAGGTAAACGTCCTCCGGGATACAGCCAGGCTATACACAGTCCATAGGATACCACGCCACACAGGTACCGGTTGCCGTAGAAGACGGTCTTACTATACCTCGCCCTGCTATTTCAGGTGGGCCCACAGACCTGTGTTATCGCTCCACACAGGTCTGAACTCCTCTCAGCTTCCAGCAGAGTGAAGGCAGATAGACGTAACGTACATGACTGAGGCAGTGATAGATCCAGGAAAGGGTTAAGGAGTAAGGGATGGGGGTTTTTACCTAAGGAATGTGGTGGTGGGCGAGCAGGAGGAGAGATGGGGGCAGGGGCCATATAAGAAATAGGTCCCATGTTAAGGTGTCATTCCTTTGTCCTGGACTTAAAGACTGAACAAGCAGTATGGATGCCTTGCTGAAGACTGTTCAGGCTGCGGCTTTGACGTGTAGGCCCGAATGGATTCAGGCCCAGCTAGACGAATTGCTAAAGAGTGCCCGGGATACAGCATCTGTCCCTTCTGAACTTTCTGAACATCAAACTTTAAGAAGATCAAGACCTCCTGAGAGACTAACTTCTGAAATGGCCAATAGGACTCACAATAGGATCATAAGTCCTTCCGTTACTTCTAGGAAAAGAGCAAAGCGCAGCACGGCCTCTGATCCAGCTTACAAACCAGGAAGGAAACTACAGTACAAGAATAACAAAGGACAGAGAAAAGAGCCCGACCACCTAACCAGAGAGACACCAAGAAGTGCAAGGAGAAAGTCCAGCTCTACTGAGGTGCCAGCCAGAGAAGCAGCCACACAAGCTACAACTGACGTGACCACAGCCCACCATGAATCCATAGAACTTCCTCAACAAACTTTGTATCATTTTAGAGGACATCATACGGCCTTACCCCAGGAAATAAACCAACACGGGGGGACGGGCTTAGGACACACAACATTTCCGGATCCGGGTTCTCATTACACGAGGAGTGGCAGGAATCCAAAAAGACAACTGCGCAAAAGTACTTTAACCAGACAAAGACTTCTTCGGCCGGCTCAGGATTGGAGTCCGGCAAGAAATCTACAGCTCCAAGACTCAGAAGAGATTCCAGACAATGACTATGACACAGATAACGACTCCCCACTAGAGGGCAGCAGCACGCAGCACTTCAATAATGGAGGGGCTGTAGAGACTATAACTAATACGTCACGGACGGCTGGTCAACCTAGGACGCAGCCAGGTATTGGTGAGAACACTTTTTCTTGTCCTATATCTAGTGTAAAATCACCTGTAATGAGTCCAGTGGGCGCAGTTTGGGGTGCAGTTCCCGGCAATGTAGGATGGGATCTTAATTCAGTAGTACAGCAATTAGTGTCAGGGGTTAAGGAGGCTTTGAGTCAGTCTAGCTTACCCATAACTTCTTCTCCTATTGCTGCATGGTGCGGGAATGGTCGCCGGACATCGGAGGTGGTAAGTCAGTCGTGTGCTGATCCAGACACACAGGAGGACGCAGTCATTTCACAAGGGGTTCCATTATCTGATGCAGCAAAAGGAGAATTATATGTATGTTTTGAGGGTCCTCTAGGAATTCATTTGAAACAGGAGGTTAGGGAGAAGATTTGGGCCGACGAATATGTGGAAATATTTTCATTATTGCCCTTAGAAAAATATAACTTGGATAGAGTAAGGTTTGATGAGAGGAAAAGAGAGGAACAAGAAAGACGGTATTGTCTCATCCCTCAAACATTTAGCAATTGGTTCCATGCCTTTGCCATATTAGCAAGTGTAATAGGCCAAAAAACTCCTGAACATTGCTCTGCCTTATTTTGTTACATGAATTCTATCGGGGAGGCGCACCGTGTGTATGGAGGTTTAGCATGGCTGCGCTATGATGAGCAGTTTCACCAACGAAAGGCTGGTCGCCAAGGGATTCGTTGGGATCACAAAGATATTAGTTTATGGATGCGTCTCATGACAGGGCCACGTGGGGTTAATCAGCCCTTTCAGGGCTATGTCGGCAGATCATCAGCAATCGGATTGTCGGCAGCAAACAGAAAAGGTTGCTGCTGGCAGTTCAATGATAGCCAGTGCAGATTCGGAAACACATGCAGGTACAAACATGAATGCAGCTTCTGTAGTGGAAACCATAGCCTATCAAAATGCTTTACACGAAATAAAACCCCAACAGCAGAGATTAACCAAAAAGGGGGAAACCCCAATTAGACTCGGGGAGATGGTGGGCTATCTAAGCAGGTACCCAGATAGAAAAGCAGCACAATTGCTGGGGGAGGGTTTCTCAGAAGGTTTTAAGATCCCATCTACTTCAGGCCCATTAACCTGTTCTCGTAACCTTGCTTCAGCTTATACATATTCTCACATTGTCTCCACAAAACTAAACAAAGAAATTGACCTGGGCCGCATGGCAGGCCCATTCACCAAAATGCCAATAGAAAACTTAAGGGTCTCTCCATTGGGGGTGGTCCCAAAGAAGGAACCCAATAAGTTTAGGCTGATCCATCATCTGTCCTTCCCTCATGGAAGCTCAGTTAATGATGGAATCGATCAGGAACTTTGCACAGTCTCGTATACTTCATTTGATACAGCGATTGCATGGGTTCAGAAGTACGGCAGAGGAGCTTTAATGGCAAAAACAGACATTGAAGCTGCCTTTAGACTCTTACCAGTCCATCCAGAAAGCTTCCATCTCTTGGGTTGTCAGTGGCAGGTTTTATGTAGACTTGTGTTTACCCATGGGCTGCTCCATCTCATGCTCCTTGTTTGAATCATTTAGCACATTTTTGGAGTGGGTAGTAAAGAAGGAAGCCGGCGTGCGTTCTGTCCTGCATTATCTAGATGATTTCCTATGTATTGGTCCACCAAAGTCATTTGTTTGTGCTTCATTATTGGCAGCGATTCAGTCGGTTTTTAAGTGTTTTGGAGTACCGTTAGCATCAGATAAAACAGAAGGC
Source organism: Anomaloglossus baeobatrachus (assembly GCF_048569485.1). Lineage (NCBI taxonomy): Eukaryota > Metazoa > Chordata > Amphibia > Anura > Aromobatidae > Anomaloglossus > Anomaloglossus baeobatrachus. The sequence continues at coordinate 236,828,327 of NC_134357.1, read as the reverse complement.
CCGTCTACACTTATCAAGTTTTTAGGAATTTTGATTGACAGTGAAGCCATGGAGTGCAGATTACCGGATGACAAGGTCAGTGATCTGCTGGAGGCAGTCAGAGAAGCTAGATCTCACCGTAAGATCAGATTAAAGGATCTACAATCGCTGTTAGGGAAAATGAACTTTGCGTGTCGCATTATTCCAATGGGTAGAGTTTTTTGTAGGCGCCTAGCTGCAGCTACCTCAGGCATAACCTTTCCACATCACTTTGTGCGGCTGGCTAGAACATTAAAGGACGATCTGGCGGTATGGGAACAGTTCTTAATGGAGTTTAATGGGAGGTCATTGTGGATCAGACCACCGGTTTCAAATTTTGATCTAGACATCCACACTGATGCAGCGGGGTCAACTGGTTTTGGTGCATATTGTTCTGGACAGTGGTGTGCAGATAGGTGGCCAGAGAGTTGGAGAAACAATGGGTTAACACGAAACTTAGTACTCCTTGAATTGTTCCCCATAGTGGTTGCTTGTGAAATTTGGTACAATATTTTCCAAAACCGAAAAGTGAGATTTCATTGTGATAACTTGGGAGTTGTAGAAGTCATCAACAAACAATCAGCTTCTTCCCTGCCTGTTGTTACGTTGCTGCGTCATCTAGTGCTGCGCTGTTTAAAGTCACATTGTCAGATTACAGCTGTGCATGTCCCCGGTGTTTGCAATTCTGTGGCTGATGCTCTGTCTCGTTTTCAGTGGGACAGATTCCGTTCGTTAGCCCCGATGGCAGAGGTACAAGGCAAGAAGTGTCCGGATTTTCTGTGGTCACTGCCAGTGACACCGCATACGCTCTGATAGAACGGTCTGTGGGTGTAAGCACATGGCAGAGGTACCAGTCAGCATGGAGGGAATGGGAAGACTTGTGTGCTCTAGTGGGACATGATGCCAGGTTACATGACAATGTTTCCTTGTTGTTATTTTACATTAGCAGGGCCTTTGTGGATGGTACTTCATTGTCCAGTATTGATAGTAAAATGTCTGGATTAGCTTTTTGGTTTAAGTTGCACGACTTCACTGATTACACAAAGCATTTTTTAGTTAAGCAGGCCCTAAAGGGTTACAGGAAAAGTTGTAAGAAGACCAGAGATAAACGGCGTCCGATTTCTTTCCAGTTATTGCAGCAGATGCTGAGTGTACTAGGCCGAGTCTGGAGCAGTCCCTTTGAAGTGTTTCTCTTTAGTTGTGCATTCACACTGGCCTTTTTTGGCGCTTTTAGAATCAGCGAGTTGGTGGCGAGTAGCTCCACCAGAAGTGGGGGTCTACAAGCCGAGGACATGCATCAGTACACAGACAGAGGGGGTCTACAAGCCGAGGACGTGCATCAGTACACAGACAGATTGGAATGTTTTCTGGCAAAGTCAAAAACTGATCAACAGGGTAGAGGAAAATGGATCACATTGTTTCCTTTAAGCGGGTCCAGGGCCTGCCCGGTCATCTGTTTTAGAAACTATGTCTCAAGAAGGCCAAATATCCAAGGTTCATTACTAATTCATGAGGATTGTAAGTCATTGTCACAATTTCAATTCACAGCAGTTCTTAAAAAATGCCTGACAATATTGGGAGAGTCTCCAAATGCATTCACTTCACACTCATTTAGGATAGGAGCAGCCACAGAAGCTGCTAGATGGGGCTTAGAGCCTGACATAGTTAAAAAAATCGGGAGATGGGAATCGAGCAGATTTAAGAGTTACATTAGATTACATTTATTATAAATGGCGTACATGTATATATATGTGTACATTGTGGTAATCTTATAGTAGTTGTGTCTTCATTTAGACAATTGTGTGATAAGTGTGTTTTTGTTTTTTGTTTTAGCTGAACAGCAATGCCTGGTTTGGATCATGGGACATTCATTTGTTTTTTGGGGGGCCTTACGTGCAGCAGTCAGGCCTAATGGCAAACAGTTGGGGTTGCCCAGTTCCTTGGCACGGGTGACATGGATAGGAAAGAGGGGAATGCAGTGGCATCAGCTGTTAAAAGAAATCCAGTATCATGTGGAGTTCTACCGCCCCCCGGACATCTTACTTATCCATTTAGGTGGTAATGATTTAGCAATAAGAACATCAAGACATTTAGTTAGGAACATAAAGCTTGATATGTTGAATTTATGGAGGTCTTACCCAGAAACAGTGGGGGTCTGGTCGGATATAGTAGCTAGACAAATGTGGAGAACAGCGCGATCAGTGGCTCGCATCAATAATACAAGGATAAAGGTTAATAAAAAAATAACAAAATTTGTGTTGGAAAACGGAGGGGTGGCCATACGTCACCAGATGCTGGAAAATACAAAGGAACATTTTTGGAGAGATGATAAGGTACATCTTAATGACATTGGCATTGATATATGGATGTTGGGAATACAAGAAGGAGTAGAACGAGCGATTAAGTTGTGGAGGAACTCACTCTTGTAAGGTGTCACAAGAGCGAGTCTTGGCGGGATGTGGTTGTTTAAACCCCCTCTTTGTTGGTTGGAGAATTATGTTTTTAATGGGGTCCCTGGGCCAGAGCTCAGCGGACAGTGGAATATGGGTCCCTGGGGAGGAGCTCAGTGGACAGTGGAATAGATGGGTCCCTGGGGAGGAGCTCAGCGGACACAAGGAAAATGATCAAGGGGTATACCCAGATTCCCCCTTGAGCTAGGTGTACACGGCGGAGGGGGATATGGGGCTGGGATTTATAACAACCACATCTCTGGGCCGATAATCTTGTTTTTTCTTATTGATGTTTTTTCTTATTAAAATAAAGGGCTGCTGTGGCCAAAATTTTAATCCATGTCACGCAGTGTGTGGTGTCTTATTTATTAGATTACCAGGAGCGCAATTCACTAGTCCATCAGTCATGCTCTGCAGCTTACAAAGCAGACTCTGCCCCACCCAGGCCCTTACAGAGACCTTTTAATTGAACTGTGGTCATGAGCCACCTGCATAACCCGGCCTGGAGATAGTGGACTGACCGCTAAGCAGGGCTCTAATATGTTTCTGTACGCATTCTGGGAGATACATACTGTCCGTCACATATGAATGGCCCCACTATCTCACAATATATATATTGCAGTGTGTGTATATATATATTGCACACAGTTTACATGAAAAAGAAGTGTTACTGTGCAGTGCAGTTATACAGAATAATACAGATATTGAGAATTACACCCAGTATACAGGACAGGAGAAGTAGTATTGTGCTGTATTACTGAATAATACAGGTATTAAGGATTACACCCACTATACAGGACAGGAGAAGTGGTACTGTGCAGTGTAGTTATACAGAATAATACAGATACTGAGGATTACACCCAGAATACAGGACAGGAGAAGTGGTACTGTGCAGTGTATATATACAGAATAATACAGACACTGAGGATTACACCCAGTATACAGGACAGGAGAAGAGGTACTGTGCAGTGTAGTTATACAGAATAATACAGATACTGAGAATTACACCCAGTATACAGGACAGGAGAAGTGGTACTGTGCAGTGTATATATACAGAATAATACAGATACTGAGAATTACACCCAGTATACAGGACAGGAGAAGTGGTACTGTGCAGTGTATATATACAGAATAATACAGATACTGAGAATTACACCCAGTATACAGGACAGGAGAAGTGGTACTGTGCAGTGTATATATACAGAATAATACAGACACTGAGAATTACACCCAGTATACAGGACAGGAGAAGTGGTACTGTGCAGTGTATATATACAGAATAATACAGATACTGAGGATTATACCTAGTATACAGGACAGGAGAAGTGGTACTGTGCAGTGTATATATACAGAATAATACAGACACTGAGAATTACACCCAGTCACAAAAAGAAAAAATAGTCCAGCTCACCGCAATGTAGAATAGCAGAGTCCAGAAAGGTGCACAGAGAAAAGGCAGTCGGCGTGATCCAGGGTAGAAAGTGGAGTCCTGCTCAACGTTCAAATACCGTACATCCATAGTAAAATCAATAGGTTTATTAATGCATTAAAAACATGCTGAAAACAAGTGCATGATGGCAGAATTATGCTTTTCGGACAACATGTCGTAATTCATAGTCACACTATGAATACTATGAATAAAGACGTTGTCTGAAATGACCTAAAAACAAAATGGTGGAGTCTAATGCAATATTCACAGCCACTGAGAGCAGAGGAGCGATAAAATTCTTATTTCTACAAGGAAAGTCCACGAAGGATATTCATGGTGATATGTCGCAGACATTGGGGGATCAGTGTGTGACGCCCTGGCCTATCAGGTCGTCACAGGGTATTGTGCAATCTGCCCTTCTGTACAGTATCCAACTCCTCCTTGGTTACGGGTCCCTGACCTTTGGTATTGCCTAGAACAAGCTAATCAAAATCCTAGGAACACTCTGCACCACACCCACCAGACACACCAGTGGCCGGCCTGAAGGGGGTCGCCCACTTGGGGGTTAGTTAGGGGAGGTCAGGAGTGTTAGGAGACAGTTGGTTGAGCAGTAACTCTCGAGAGGAGAGGTCAGGAGCTGGGCTCCTTGAGACTACAAGGTGGCAGACGTTGGTCTGGGCCTGGTAGGAGCTGGACCCCGGTCGCAGGGGATCATGACAAGGGGCACGGACTGTCGAGTAGGATAGCCGGCGGCCTTGTGCCATCACCGGGCAGGGGCCAGGGCACGACAGGGTACGTGGACCCTAGGTCAGGAAGGAGCTTCAGGCGTCCTGACAATTTACCGACGAGGACGGAGCCTTCAAGATCCGCTCTACACCCGTTCCAAAATCGGGGTACTTGCGCAACGAGGGGGATATGACTTTCCCACTACACGGTCCAGAAAATCCCAAGCGTGAACCCTGAGAGCAAGCTCACCCAGTTAGCCATACTGGTGAGCGGGATCCGATTAGTTTTAGGGGTACTTTACACGCTGCGACATCGCTAGCATTTGCTAGCAATGTCGAGCGCGATTGCACCCACCCCCGTCACGTGGCCGATATGTGGTGATCGCTGCCGTAGCGAACATTTATCGCTACGGCAACGTCAGACGCACATACCTGCTCTGCGACGTCGCTGTGACCGGCGAACCGCCCCATTTCTAAGGGGGCGGTTCGTTTAGCATCACAGCGATGTCACAGCAGCATCACTGAACCGCCGCCGCCCACCTCCTTCCTTCCTCCTTTTCCGCTGGACACAGGTATGGAGATGTTTGTCGTTCAAGCGGCGTCACACATAGCGATATTATGGAAAGGAATGACGTGTCAAGGAGGAACGATTTTGCAAGTTTTTGCGCTCGTTGATCGTCGCTCATTTGTGTTACACGCTGCAATGTCGCTACCGGCGCCGGATGTGCGTCACTAACGACGTGACCCCGACGATATATCTGCAGCGATGTCGCAGTGTGTAAAGCACCCCTTACACTAAAGGGACCAACCAGAAGACTAGGTGCCAAGGCAAAGGTCACAGACTAACAGGCAACACCAACGGGCACGGGATCCAGGCATGTTCCCTCTCAGCGGCAGCGGTGTCCAGAACTTTGGTGTACCACAGTTGTCGGTGTCAGCGTTATTGGACTGAGTGAGTACACAAGTGATCCTTACCGTCCCAACAGCACCTCTCCGTCACCATCACCGAGTCCCGGGGCATTCCCCCTACCCATGGAGGGGTTAAACACCTAGCTGCCCACACCATCGCCCCTGGGTACTCCCAATCGCAGCGGTGGTACTCCTTCTTACCAAGCACCAAAGGTGGCGTCACAAAGTTCAACCATACCATCCCATGTAAATATCCCCCCTTTTATCCGAGTGGCCGCGCGACCCCGACTCCCGGGTCCGGAGACCCCTCGAGCCACCGTGGAACCGGATCCGAGCAGCCCGGCTGCTGACGCAGGGGCGGCACACCTTCCCTTCATATTCCTCAATTAAGGACTGGGTTGCCAAATTTAAAACGGGCCACTTCAGCTCCAATGATGAGGAACGTCCTGGGTGACCGAGAGTGGTTGTTGTTCCTCGTAGTTTTGAATGACACGATTCATTCAATAGAATGTATTGGAAAGTGGTAAAAAAGTTCCAATTGAAGTGAAATAAACTCCTGCAAATCTGCCATTTGTCATTTTTTTTTTTTTATTTACTGGTGTTCAATGTGTAGCTAAGTTGACTTGGCAACATGACCCTTGAGGTCAGTACAATTAGGGTACGTTGAAATGATCAATGTCTGTTGAGTTTTTGATGCTTCAGATTTACTGCTCCAATTCCACACCTTAGTTTACTTGTGTTTCCATGTGAGGTTTTTGACCATGCGTTTTTGTGTCTCGTAAATTAATATAGGAATTATGATATCTAGAGTCAGATTAAGTGGCATAATATAGGAAATTAACCCTTTAAAAACTTCAAATTTATTATGAGATATTAAAAATTACCCACAGCAAGGTGTTCAAGCAAACAATCAAACAAAAATATTCAATGGTAAATGAGACCTTTGGGGTGCACAGAAAAGAGTGGGTTAGTTGCCCTATAAGGCTATGTGCGTACTAGAAAGTGACTTTTTCTTACGAAAAAAACGGACCCTCTGAAAGAATCCCACACCCGCGGAAAAAAACATGGTAAAATCGCACTCGCGTTTTTGCCGCGGTTTGCCGCGTATTTTACGCAAGTTTGTCCCCGCAGATTTTTATACTTATCTATGGCAAAAACCGCAAGTACCTGTGGAAAAGAAGTGACATGCTCATTAATTCCGCAGCAGAAAATCCGCAGGTAAATCCGCGGGTATAAAATAAACGTAGTGTGCGCACAGCATTTTTAAAAACCCATAGGTTTTGCTGGGGAATTGACTACAGCAATGTTAGACACATTTTCTGCAGCAAATCCACATATCCTAAAGGCACTCCATTCTGTGCTCTGTGTGATGAGTATTCCATATACATAGAGTTGAAAGAGTACTTAACTATTCATACTCACAACGAGTACTGTCTACTACTTGCGTATTCGTTCCGAATAGTGTGTGCAATGCAAGTTAATGGGGAATACTCACAATGTAACGAGTAACCCGAATTCCGCACTATTTGCTACTCGCACGAATAGTAATTTTGGCCAACATCTTTTAGTAATGTCCCCCATCCTTTTCCCCATCCTATAGTAATGTGCCCATCCTTGTGCCCTTGTAGTAATGTGCCCATCCTAGTCCCCATCCAATAGTAATGTCCCCATCCTATAGTAATATCCCCATCCTATAATGTGCCCATCCTATAATAATGTGCCCATTCTTGTCCCCATTCTATAATAATGTGCCCATCCTTGTCCCCATCCTGTAGTAATGTCCCCATCCTATAGTAATCTGCACATCCAGGTCCCTATCCTTAGTAATGTGCCCATCCTGTAGTAATGTGCACATCCTTCTCCCCATCATATAGTAATGTGCCCATTCTTGTCCCCATCCTGTAGTAATGTGCCCCATCCTATAGTAATGTGACCATCCTTGTCTCCATCCTACAGTAATGTGCCCATTCTTATCCCCATCCTGTAGTAACGTGCCCGTCCTTGTCCCCATCCTAAAGTAATTTCCCCATCCGGTAGTAATGTGTCCCATCTTAAAGTAATGTACCTATCCAATAGCAATGTGTCCATCCTTGTCTCCATCCTGTAGTAATGTGCCCATAAATGTCCCCAGCCTTGTCCCCATCCTGTAGTAATGTGCCCCATCCTATAGTAATGTGTCTATCCTGTAGTAATGTGTTCATCGTTGTTCCCATTCTGTAGTAATGTGCCCATCCTTGCCCCATCCTCTAGTAATGTGCCCATTCTGTAGTAGTGTGTCCCATCTTTGTCCCCTTTTACTGATCTGCCCATGCAGGTCCTCTTCTTGTAGTAATGTGCCCTTTACTGGTCCGTTTCTTTTAGCAATGTCCTATCCTGGTCCCCCGTTGTGCTGCTTTTTACCTACACAAAAAAAATAAAACACCATTCTTCTCACCTGTCTCCCATTCTCTTCTCTGTCTTTTGCGGCCCACAGGCCCGTGCCCCCCTTAATTGTGGCCGGTGCAGCCGTCAGCGCTTTATTTCAGATGAACGTTTTGCTGGTGTTGCGCAAGCAGAGTCAAGCTCTCTCTGCACAACTTTTCCAATGGCAGCCGCCCGCCAATCAGAGGCAAGCAGCTAAGGTCATATGCGTCAGTTGCTTGCCTCTGATTCACCAGCAGCTGCCATTGGAGGAATAGTTGTGTAGAAAGAGCCTGACTCTGTGCGCGCAGCGCCAGAAAAACATTCATCTGATATAAAGCGCTGACAGCTGTGGCCCCTGCATCAGTCATGATCGTCAAGAGGGGCACCGGCCTGCAGGCCACAAAAAGCAGCCAGAGGGGCCGTATGCGGCCTGCAGGCCACGTGTTTGAGACCTCTGGTTTAGTATATTCCCTGCTGCTCCCCTGAGGAATTCCTGAGGTATACGGCCATCGGGTCCTAGTTTTGCCATTGTGCTTTTCCTTGATTACCATTCCTCTTTGTGTCCTGGTGCAGAATCCTCCCCAGGGTCCGTTGGGCCCCATCACAGGGAGGTTGTTGTTTTTCCCTCCCAGGCTTTTCCGTTTTTGTTGTGTTTTGGGACTCCCGGCAGGGCTGGAACTCTAATTAAAGGGAATCTATCATCAATTTTTTAACACCTAATCTGAGAGCAGGATAACCTAG